>NW_027186383.1:2952048-2980936 GCF_028583685.1 Petaurus breviceps papuanus
TGTGTTTGAGTGTGTGTGAATGTGTGTGTGTGACTGTGCACACACATATCTGAATGTTCATGTGGGGCCGGGTGCAGGGTGTTGGGTTCAATGGAGACTCCAAAGACAGGGACATGTATTACCTGTGTTCCAGGCTGTGCTAGCAGCCCAGAGGGCATGCTTTCCTCCATGAGTCAAAGAACAAACCAGCCTGTGAGCTGAAATGTCCCTGGTCCCGGTGGACCAGCTCAAAAGCATCAGGCTGATACTTTCCCTGGCAAAATACTGGCTTTGAAATTTCTCTTTTCACTGCTTGTTTAGCCCCTTAGTGTTCAGCCTCAGTTCTCCTCATCCTGCATGTCTTTGTCATGGGTTGTCCCTTTCTGTTTCGAGAAGTCTTGTGTTCAAGTCAACAAACACATCTATGCAAGGTTCCATGCCAGGTCCTAGGGATGCCATGCGTTCCATGGTGGAGTGCTTGATTTGGGGTCAGAGCATCTGTATTTAAATGCTGGCTCTTCTCATTACTTGGGTGATTGAGTTGGGCACAATATCCCTGGGCCTCAGTTTCCTCATCTGTAAAGTTGGATGGGGAAGGTTGGATTGGATGGTCTCTAAGGCCCCTTCCAGGCCTGGTTCTGTGATGCTGAGCCGCCAGCTGCCTTGCCATTCCATTCCCATGACTTTATACCGTGTTTTCCCACACTATAGCTTCATCATCTCTGGTGTGATCTCTGTATGCTGCCGATCTTGTTTCTTCCTCTTCTATGTTTGCAAGCCAAGGAACTCAGGCTCAGACAGGGTTAATAAGAGGGGTGACAGAGAGGAAAAGCAGAGGGTGCCAGTAGAGCCAGTGAAGGGACCTGCTGCACACCCACATAGTCACACACACACACCCACAACCCCCCCACACACACACACACAAACACACTGAGTTAGGAGATCTTAGGCTGAAGAGGCAAAGACCTCAGAGGGGGTCTAGTCCAAGCTCCTTGTTTTTACAGAGTAAGAAACCCAGGGAGTTTAGGAGATTCACTCAAGGAAGCACAAAGGAGTAAGCACTAGGTAAGATCTGAGCTGGGCCTCTTTCCACGGGAGGTCAGAGATGAGAGACCAGGAATGCAGCTAGCCTGAGAAGCAAGGAGAGGCCAGCAGATGAGGCCGGGGGTGGGGGGGACTGCACATGACAGGGGATCCAAGCTGAGGCAGGGAGGCAGGCCAGGCCTGGGAGGGGGTTGGTCAGGAGACCAGGATGAAGGAGGAGCAGCAGGAAGGCCAATGGAGGCACAGGAGACTGCAGGCCATGCAGGACTCAAGCCATGGGGGAACTTTGGAAAAGCCGCTGTGAGCCTGATAAATGGACCCTCTCTGGTTCTGAGAGCCTGCTCTCCCTAGAGGACCTGGAGTGGGTTCCCATGTGGGTAGCACCCTTCCTCTGCCCTTCTCCCCCTCCCCCCCATGAGCATCTTCCCCATAGGACATGGCTCCTCAGGGCACTGCTCACCTTTCTTTCTGCTTGTATGTGCATCTGCAGCAGGGAGCACCTGCCTGGTACCCAGCAGGTGCTTAATAAGTGCTTGATGACTGACTGACTAAAAAAAGACAGACTCCAATGAGGCCATCAGGCTACTTGTTCTCCATCATAAATCCTTGAATTATCTCCTTAATCTGTGCAAATCCAATGGGATTGTGGCACAGAGTGATGAAAAAAATCTCAGCTATATATGTTTCTCAAGAAAACAGTTTGAGGGGCGGCTAGGTGGTGCAGTGAATAGAGCACTGGCCCTGGAGTCAGGAGGACCTGAGTGCAAATCCGGCCTCAGACACTTAACACTTACTAGCTGTGTGACCTTGGGGAAGTCAACCCCAATTGCACTCCCCCCCCCAAAAAAAATGAAGAAAACAGTTTGAATGAAAGATTTGTATAATGAGTGTGTGGGTGGTGGGGGAACCTGAGGGGATGGAGATCTCCTTCCTTCTGTCTTCTCATTTCTCCCATTCTCAACCTCCAAACCTAATGACAGGCTCAGGAATGAGGACCAGGTGAGCACAGCTGTCCATCATTTCCTCTAGTTTAGAAACAAGGGGCATCTCACCATGACTGTGATGACAAGCAGGGGAGCTTTCTGTTTCCCAGCCCTATGGTATTCAGGGTAGGAAAAGTAGCCTTTTGTCTCTGGGTGAAGCTCAAGAAGAAATGGCACCTTAAAAAATAAGACAAGGGGTGGCCAGGTGCCTCAGCGAGTAAGAGCACTGGCCCCAGTGTCGGGACGACCTGGGATCAAATACAGGCTCAGACACTGAGCACCCACCCAGAAACACCTGGCTGTGTGACCTTGAACAAGTCACTTAACCCTGATTCCTTTAAAAAAAATAAGACAAAATTCATTTTTTTTCTTTTACACCATGATTCTCAATGGTCTAGACCTGCATTTCTGAGCATCCTGGTGCCATGATGACTCATCCTTAGCCACCCTAGGGAGGGGAGGGGGCCTAAAGCTTACAGATATTTTCCTTGGCATGAGGTGATCCATTCAGGGCTTAGAGGAAGGCGATGCTCTCTGTGGAAAGGGAGGCCCCAGCAATAAATACTTACCTGCCCCCGCTGAGGGGTGACCGGGGAGCACGGGTAGCATTCTGCAAAATGCCTCAGATTTCAGCGAAGCAGATTGTGGGAACTGGAACCTCCCCTTTCCCATTTGTTCTGTATCTTCTTTCCCAACAAAACTAAGGTAGAAATATGTTCCCATGACTGCACGTGTGCAACCTGTATTGGATTGCTTGCCATCTTGGGGAGGGGGAAGGCAAGGGGGGAGGGAGAAAAATTGGGAACTCAAAATCTTAGAAAAATCCATTTTGAAAACTTTCTTTACATGGAATTGGAAAAAAGAAAATACTGTTTACAAAAAGAAAAAGTGAATTGGAAACAAGCTTGGAAATTATCCGGCCAGAGTCCCTTATCCCATTTCTTCCTCAAGTCTCACATTCATTTTGTCTATATATTTTGCCATGTCCCATGTTGAATTCTCCTTATTTGTACCCATGTTGTATTTCCTCTACTTAGCCAGATGGGGATCAGAACTTCCCCCTCCCGTATCTGTATCTGTATGTACGGGAATGATCCAGACAAGCTCTGGAGGTTCCCATGGTCACCCCCACATGGGCAAACAGGAGCACAAGATCACTCCCCCAGGGCCTAGAAGGCCAGGAAAGGGCTCCCCCCTGCTGCCCTCCACAGCCCTGCCCAGATGCTCCAGGTGAAATGTCACCAAAGCAGTGTCATCTGCAGGGTGCTGGATGGCCAGAGAGATCCGGTGCCAGCTGAGCAGAGGGACAAACGTGGTGCAGATGCCTCTTGCCCACCCTCAGTCCCTGATCTCACCTTCAGACGTTTCCACACAGCCAGTCCTGCTTCTGATTTCTTCCCTGTCCCCTCCTCCGCCCCTCATCTGCCCTTCTCAAGATGCTGCAGGCTTCAGGAGGTGCATCAGGCAGACAAAGCTATGCCAGGCTGGCAGAGCCTGGGAAGGGCCCAGAATGCCCTCGCTACACCCAGATGAGGGAGAGGGATCCTGGAGAGCCAAGATGACTTTCTCTAGGTCACTCAGGGTGAAAGCTGGGGAGAAAGGATCAGGTAACCTTGGACACAAGTGGTCTGTCTTCCCATTAGACCTAAGCTTTCTTTCTCCTTTAGCTCCTAATAAGCAGCCGCGGCTTAATGATTTAATTCACCCCACATTTAACATGCCAATAGAAGTGACTTATCACGGCATCCCTGTAAGTGGTGATATGATGTGGTCTACTGAAATAAATTGAGTTTAAAATGAGAAGTCCCATTTCTATGGGATTCTGCCATTTACAACATGCTTCTAATGCAGCTCTCGTTTGTTCCTCACACTGTCCATGTGGCAGATAGTGCAAAATCATTGTCCAGTCTTGCAGAGGAGGAAACTGACCACCAGAGACCTGAAATGACTTGTCCAAGGTCACACATCTAATGAGTGGCAGAAGTGAGACCCAGAGCCCCACGATATGCCTCCACTAAACTGCAGATGTCTCACCGACTTGACCACAAGAAACATCCCCTGTGCTTTTGTCAGCACCAAGGTCTTCCAGTGTGGGAGCTCTCTCCACCTATGCCAATTACAATCCATCTACGTCCTACCTACTGGTGAGTCAGCAACCCCTTATTAGGTACCTACTATGAGCTAGGCCCTGTGATAACAAGAATGACAAAAGGAAACATTGCCAGGCCCTGGACTAGAGATACAAGTAGAGAAAAGGGAAGGATCGTATAGTCTACCAAGAAGAAAAAAATGGGTGCACATCAAAATACATTAAAATGGGCACCACCTGCACTCCAGATAGTCACATGTGAGCATCAGGGGGAGTCAGCTCACTAGAAGATGGGGGGCAGGGTGGGAATCAGAAGAGACTTTGAGCAACAGACAGAATGAGGTGAATCTTGGGAAAAAAGATGCCTCCTGTGAAGGGGAAGTGAGGAAAGAGGGTATGCTGGTGCAAAGGCCTGGAGGTAGGAGATGGAGCCCCTGGGACGAAGCATTGACAACAGACTGGGCAGCTCTGTGGGTGAATGTGGATGAGGAATCAGTCGTGATGTCAGGACTGATGAGAAGAGTCTGTCCTAGCAGTGGGGAAGCTGGGATAGGGGAAGGTTTGGTGGATGTTTGTGAGATGCTTATGGCACATCCAAGAGAAGTCCAAAAGTCAGCTTCTGGTGCCCAGGAGAGATGACAGCTAGATGGATACGGAAATCATCCACAGAGAGATGCCGACTGAAGCCATGTGCTTTGCTGTGATCACCAAGTGGGATAGATCAAGGTGATGGGGTGCTTGGGATCTATGTCTGTATTATCAGTTTGTAAAACCAGTCTGTAAAATCACATTTCCCTCCCCAGGCTCAGAGCATTAACTCTGCCCCTTCCCCCTGCCAGCACTCTGCCCAGCAACAACCCATGAATTGTTTATTTCTGCTTGGAACAATAACAAGCTACACCTACCATGTTTCCCCAATAATAAGACACTGTCTTATTAATTTTTTTGGACAGAAAAACACCAGAGGGCTTATTTTCAGGGGAGGGCTTATTTTAATGAACATTGACAGCAATTTTAATAAACAGGTAAATATGAACAAAAAAATGTACCTTTATTCAATAATGAATTCAATAAAGAACAGGATGACTGCAGCTCACTGCTGCAGCTCTGATTGGATGCAGCTCGGAGCGCGGCATGTGTTTTATGGGGGGGGGATGGTGCATACAGAGGGTACCGTAATGTAGCGTGTAGCACAGGGGATCACCTTCACTACAGTAGCAATCTCGATAGGGCTTATTTTCGGGGGAGGGCTTATTTTAGAGGAATCTTACACAGTAAGGGGAGGGCTTATTTTCGGGATAGGTCTTATTATCGGGGAAACACTGTATGAATCCTTCACTAAAACTTCTATAAACCTTTTAGCTTAGGCAGATGTTATCTCCCCCTAATATAGTGGCTAGCTGCACCTATGAATCCTTTAATGCACTATCTGTAAGTTAACTCCTCAGCCAATTATACACATACTGAGTCTCAGACAGCTTTGGTTCCTAACATCCATCTTGTCAAACATGATGCTGATGGGTGGCAGACTAGGCATTTCTCAGTCAGCCCTTGACCACTAGCTGACTTAGTGACGTTTCAGGCCTAAAACCATACCTCCAGGTAGCCCCCCCTTGGGCTATTTCCCAGTGAATCATGGGCAATATGTCTGTGCAGTTATTAAAAGTGCATGTCCCTTTAAGCACTGACCACTCCTTAACTCCTCCCAAATCCCACCCTTACTCACCTAGTTAGCATAATTGACATCTGATTTACTGTCTTGACTCCTTAAAATGATACCTGTGACTTTTTTAAGTTTTCAGGTTCCCTAAGAACCCCTGCCCGCTGTAAAGCATAACAATAAACTTTTACAATCCTGACTCCAAGTCTGCTTGGGCTGTGTGAATTCTTTCCAGACTAAATTGCAGGGATTCTGGTCGTTAATATTGATCAGAGTTCCTGTTTAACCTATTGCCATTCCCCATCAAAGGAAGAAGAGACTAGGGCCCAGGTGGCACCAAGCTATGTAGCAGGTATGGGCAGCTTTTTTCTAGAAATGGCTGAACCAGGGAGAGGCTATAGCCTGGTAGCCTAGGGGATGGGAAGGTCGGGAAGTTTGGGGTTGGTTTGTTTGTTTGTTTTCTTAGAATGAGGGAGACTTGGACATGTGTGAAGGTAATAGGGGAGGAATTGATAAATAAGGAGAGACAGAGAATGATTGAAAGAAAACAAGAAGTACAAATATATGCATAATATATAATATAATAAATATTATTAATATGATAGAATATAATTAATATAATATAAATCTACATCTATATACGTATATAAAATCTTCTAAGCAGTTCAGTGTATGGGTAGAGTACTTGCCTGGGGGTCAGGAAGATTCGAGTTTACTTATTAGCTACATGACCCTGGTCAAGACACTTAACTCTTTTTTGCCTCTGTTTCCCCTCCTATAAAACAAGGAAAATAGAAGCTATCTTCTCCCAGGCTTGTTGTGAAGATCAGATACAACAATATTTGTAAAGCACTTAGCACAGCGTCTGGAACATAACAGGCACTAAATAAGCATTACTGCTATTAATATGATATTCAAGCTAATTTGATAGGCGAGGCATTAATTGCTGTGGGAGACGAAGAAAGGTTTTATGCAGGGAATGATATTTCAGCAGGTGAACTTTGAAGGATAACAGAGATTCCCAGAGGATGAAGGAAGGATAAATCCTAGGGGAGTTGCTGAAGAAACACAGAAGTTAAGTGCCTTGACCAGGGTCGTAGCTAGATCATGTCAAAAGCAGCATTTGAACTCAGGCCTTCCTCACTCTAAGGCCAGCAATCCACCTCCCTCCCCCTCTAGGCTTCTACAAATAGACACATGGCAGGTACACAGAGATCCACAGCATTTCTGAAATGCCAGTCAGCAGATTATATATAGTTCTCTTTTCCTGTCCGTCACCGATGATGAGAATTATCTGAGCAAAGTATAATTGCAAGCTCTTTTCTTCCTGTCCCTGATACACATTTGTCAGCTCATTTATTTTCTCTGATGATACTTGGCAATAATAGAACATTTGGCGAGGGACCCAGGGACACAGTGGGAATGAAGAACACCAAAGGGAAAAATTTGTCAGGGAAAAAAAAAATAGAGGAACCAAAGCCCCACAGTCTGGTCAAGTGCACCAGCCTTTAACACAGGCATCTTCTATGCACCACACATAGAAGCAATGGCCCTAGTTACAAAGGAGCTCACGGGCCAAAGGGGGAGCCCAGGCACAGAACTAGGCACACACGTGGCTTCCCCAGATGACCTCAGGAGGAGGGGCTGGAATGAAGGGGGGTGGGGAAGTTTCCCTGCAGAGGGAATCACAGCTGAAACTTGAAGGAGGCTGGGAGGCAGGAGGAGAGGGGAGCTTCCACGCCTCTAGTGGCCAATGCAAGGGAGTGGTCCCATCAGGACTGAGGCGCTACAGAGGTCAGCTTCCCAGAAAGCCAGAGTTGGGGGGCAGTAAGGAGCAGGAGGCCGAGAGGAAGGGGCCTGGCTGCAATGGGGCTTCATAGCTAACAGGGATTCTATGTTTATTCCTGGAGGTAACGGGAGATCCTGGAGCTTACTGAACAGAGGCATGACATGGTCAGACCAGCCCTTTGGGAAGGTCTGAGTCAGGGATGGACTGGAGTGTGGAGATGTGAGGTGGGCGTGCTGGGAGGGCAAGTGGCCAGGAGGGAGGTGATGAGGTCTGGCCCCAGGGCGGGGCGATGGCCAAGGAGAGACTATAGCCAGACTGTCAAAATGACCCAAAGCAAAAGGGGGCCTCAGATTCTTTCCTAGGGGCAAGAGAGATCCCTGGGAGCTGCTGTGAGTCTGAGGCAGGTCTTGAACCTTTGGCCCTTCCTGGCCTGAAGACCACAGGCACTCTGTCCACTAAGCAATGCCAACTCTCTCTACAAGATAAGTACAAATGGAAAAAAAAAAAGCCATTGGAAGTAAATGGGTGAGGGGGAAGAGACGAGGCCTTTTGTGCCAGGAAGTGACAGCTGGAGGAGACCACGTGGCCAGTGTTCAGAGGGGGCGATGGGATGGAGTATAGAAGGCCACTTTGGCTGCTTGAGGGGGGAGTAATGGAAAACCAGCCTGGAAAGGTGAGAGGGAGACAGTGAGTGGAGAGAGCTTTCAGATGTGAAGATGCCGGAGCCATGTAGACCACTGGACATGGGCATGAGGGAAAGGAATGAGCCAGAGGCCACACTGAGGTGTGGACCTGGGTGGCTGGAAGGAGGACTGTGCCTCCAAAGGAGGTCGGGTCTGGGGGGCAAGAGAATGAATTCAGTTTTAAACAGGAAGAGTCTGAGATGTCTGGGGACACACAGTGGAAATGTGCCATAAAGAGCCAGTGCTGCAGAATGAAGGCTTGGGGGAGAGATGGGGGTGATTATATAAATCTGTGAGTCAGCTACGCAGAGATGATTGTTAAATCCACTGATGAGGTCACCAGTGAGATGATAAAGAGAGAGTAAGTCCGGGAGAAAGCCTCAGGGCACACCCACATCTAGTGGGCGGGCCAGCCCCAAAGATCCCACTAAGGAGACTTATCTGGAGGGGGACGTGTAGGAGGAAACGGGAAAGAGAAGTGTTTACCAAAAAAAAAAAGCCTGAGAAAGTGTTACCCAGAAGAAGGAGGTGGGGACCAGTGTCCAATGCAGCTGACAGGTCCAGAAGGAGGAGGGCGGAGAGAAGGGCTTGGCAGCTAAGCCGTCCCGGGTAACCCTGAAGAGAACCCTTTCCACTCAATGATAGGGTTACATGGAAAAGTGTAAGAGGCTGATGGAGAGTGAGAGGAGAAGGGGGAGACAATTTTCTTCTTCTTTTTTTATTTTGTGAAAGAACAGAGATATAAGTGATATATTTGTGAAAGAACAGCTCGAGATGTTAGGATCAAGGCTTTTGTTTTTTTTAAAGGATGGGGTGACTGTAGGCATATTTGTAGACAGCAGCAAGGAGCCATCGGAGATGGGGAGGGGCTATTTGTAGGGGAAGCTGTCAGAGAAGGCCTTGGATGGGACCCCAAGAGGCCTGTGTATTCATTAGAACCTGAATGTACAGAGGACAGCTAGGGGAAGCCCTGAAAGTGTTCTGGACATAGAGCAGAGGGGAGGCAGGTCCCAGGGGGCGGCTTCTGTTTGTAGCCCAGTCCTCTCTGAGAGGGCGGAGGAGAGGATGATGTAGGAAGGCTTGAGGTGGGAAGACAAGAAGTGGAACAGCCTGCTGCCACTGTAGCCGGTTCACGTAGGCAGCTGGGGGAGGGCCCCTCCATGGCCTGTAATAAATTCATATTTTTCTTGGGAGCTTTTTGGTGCAGGAGTCCTGACTTCATTGTCTTCCTCCAGTTTCATTCTTTGATCTTTTTGTCCCTGAAAAAAGAATCTATAGTAGGATTGCATTTCCTCTGCTTGCTCCTGTTGCCAGTCAATTACTTTCCTTTGGAACTCTTTGCCATGGTTGAACTCTGCTTTCAGAATGGAGAGAGCTTCGTCCCAAATCTCTGGGGTGTTTGCAGCTGCTGGAGCTAGTACATGGTCTCCCTCCCTGCAGCACCCACAGGTTCTGGCTCACTGGCCACACACCCCAGGACCTCCACTGAAGACCATGATCCAGATCCAAGCAGGTTAAAGCAAGGGCGATTACCCTCTGAATGGTCACTTCGTCCTCCTACAATCTTCAGGCCAGGAACTCCTGAGACAGCCATGCAGCACAGCTGGCAGGGCTCTAGCCTCTTCTCACCCCAGGGGCAGCGGCCAGACCACACTCTTCCATCCACCCCTGTTCCAACAGGGTTCCCCTGAAGTCTGCTCTGGCTGCTGCTGGTCAGGGCTGCCCTGGGGCCAGAACCATGCAGCTCTTAGGGGAGGCTGGGCTCTGCTCCCAGAGCTCTGAGATGGCCCCGTCCTGTCAGCCTGCCAAGCTGCCTTCAGTGGGAGGTTGGTTTCTCTCTGTCACTTTGTGAGTTCTGTAGCTCTGAAATTTGTTTAGTCATTTTTTACATGTATTGGAGGAGGTAGAAGCCAGAGCTGCAGGGAAGTCCTGTTTCTACTCTTCCCTCTTGGCTCTGCCTCACCAATATATGTGTTATTTATGGTGGTGAAAACAGGAAAGAAATGGTTTGTAGGGTCAGGGAGGAAGAGTCCTCTCAGTAGTGCAGATCATCCTTCCCTGAGTCAGGCCCCCTGGCATGCAGATCTTTGCTCTCAGTTGCCAGTAAGATAAGGGGAGTCGAGTTGTGGGGTCCTGAAGACCCTTGAAATATCAAGAAGAAAGGAAATTCAGAATGGGACCCGTCAGTGACATGCCCCATGCCTGCAATTCTCTCTCTTCTATCCCACCTCTTGGGACCCCCAGATGCATACAAACTTCAGCTCAATGCTTCTTCCTTAAAGAGACTTTTCTTGGATGCCCCCAATTGGCCCATCCCCTAATAACTTATATGCGTTTTCTATTTGCTTCTCTTTGTGCTTGCTGGAGGCTCCTTGAGGGAAAACTATTTCATTTCTTGCCTTTTTATCCCCAGCCGCCTGACGGCTCCCAAGACATCGTTGCATTCAGAAAACATGAAGATGAGGCCAGAAACCCTACCCAGCGGCAGTGAGGAAATGGAGGATTCTCATGACCTTTGGGCTAAGTAAATGGTTCTTGGGTCACTGCCCAGAGAAGCCATCCCCACAGCTTCTGTCCTGATAGTGGCTAGGCTACCTAGACAGATACAGCATCATAACCCTGAGGAGGAAGCTAATGCCTAAGAAAGCTGTATGACTTGCCCTCGCTCACACAGGTAGTAAGTGTCGGGCAGGATTCGAGCCCAGGGCCTCTGATTCCAGGCCAAGGATTTTTCCCCTGCACCCTACTTCTTCCTCAGAAGCCCCAGCTCTGTGTGACTTGGAAGCAAGTCATTTCCTTCGTAAGAGTTTCCACATCTGTAAAGTGACTGGATCCGGATGGATTACCCTGAGGGTCTCTGCTTCTTTTAGCATCTCTGATTCTCCATGTAGGAATACAGATTTAGTGCCAATTTTTCCATCAGCTCTTCTCTGCTGTGTTTTATGTCTCTAACATATTTTTGTGAGCTATGTTTCTATGCTAAGATCTTTACTCAGCTACAGATGTTGTATGTTAGACATAGATCACTGGCATCTATGCCTCAGAAAAGACAATTTCATTCAAATAATTCTCCCTCCACGGTGCAACAAAACCAATTAGAGTGCCCAAATTACAGGACCCGGCCGCTCCATCAGCCTCTATCGAGGAAGGCACTCTGGCATATCAGCCGTGCTGCTGAACAAGGGGGGATTCATTAAGGACTAGATTTGACTGCTGGTGCCAAACTGCACACAGAATGTGGGTTGTCCGTGCCGGTCCTGAGGGAAACTGCAGAGAATAAGCCATGACAGAGGTAGAGAGTAAACATACCGACCAAGCTCTGTGGAAGGGGAGGAAAATGAGCGCCCAGAGAAATGGGAGAATCCATCTCAGGGAATGCCTTCCTGCAAATCTGGCTGAAATTACTCAGCTCAAAGATAAAGCCTCAGCCTTCATGGCTGCCTGTAAGGATGAGGCTGAGAGCTCAATGCAACCTCAGGTAAACACAGTTCGATGTCCTGATGCCCTGTTTGAAGAATGAACAGGCACGGATGGCACCCGGCTTCTTCCTGCCATCTTCTCTCCTTTGGGCCTGCTTGGTGCTGTCTGCTCAAGAGGCAGCTTGGCAAACGTGACAGTCAGGGCCCCTCACAATGTACGCACATTTGTGTGCTTGCTACCTGCCCGTTCAGTTGTAAACTCTTTGAAGGCAAGGACTATCTTTTACCTCTCCTGGGATCCCCAGAGCTTCTTAGAGCAGAGTAAGTCTTTAATAAATGGTTATCTACTGACTGACTCGAGATGACCTAGGTCTACACACATTACTGTGTAACCCAGACCAGGTCATGTCATCTCTCAGTGTTTCGGGCAACACTCTAAGAGGCAATTGTGAAGCTGGTGTCAATCTGTATTTGCTGAGGGAGTTTCTTTCCTGGGAGTTCCCTTAGGCCAGTGAAAACACACATCCCTTCCCACCCCCAGCCCTAAGACTATCCTGGCTTTGAAACCCACTGGGGCTGGTTGACATTGGGAGAGGGTCTTCTCCACTCCAGGCCTTAACCTCCTCACCTAGAGGATGAAGGGGTTGCCCTGGATGCCCGATGAGCTCCCAGCACTCAGTCTCTGACTTAATGATATGTGTAGACCACCATGTCTAATGAGAGCAGGTATACGAAGGAGACATGTTTGTTAAGGGAACTCCAGGGGCATACAATAGACGCAATCCCTCCCTGTGAGTACTGGGCTAATTTTGATGAAAAGGAAAAATAAACCCCCAGCTCAAAGTCCTCCCTCTTAATCCTCAGATAGATCACCTTTAACATGCTCTATTCTCTAACACTTCCGGTTCATTGACATTGAATCAATGTTCTGAAGAGGAGAGAAGGGCCAGAGCGCGCTATTGAATGTCCCAGGACCTCCTCCCCTCAACCTCTGTTGTCCGAAGGTATTCAAAGGCATTTGAAGAGAGCACAAGGCCTGGGAAGGAAGCAGCTGGATGACCTCAGTCTCCTGCACCTTCAACTCAGTTTATGAACTTTTAAAAAATGCTTGTGTATTTTATTTTTATCCTTCACTTTCCAATGTATATGTCCCCTCCCAGAGAGAAATCGACTTACAAGCGTTGCTGTATGTGTGTGGTACCAAGGGGGTCCTACCTCCAAATTAAAAGGTCAAAACAAAAACCCTGCCCTGAAGGCAGCTTATAGTCTCCTGGGAAGTATATAACACATGCATAAAAAAGTGAGTAAGGGGGAAAAGAGAGAGAGAAGCCCGCATCCGTGGGCCTTCGAAGCAGCTCAGGGAAGGCTCCCCCAAGGCAGGGAAGCCACATCTGAAGCGTCTAAGGGATGTGCAGCCATTCACTGTAGGCCCAGGGAACACAGAGACAAAGTCAGGGGGATGGAAAGGCAGCTCCTGGCCCATTTTAGAGTTCAAAGCATCCCCCAAGGCATCTCTGTTGGCTGCATTCTTGGCCTCCTCACCACCAGTCCTCTAAGCAGTAAGTGTGTCTACAAGACAATCTTCTGCACAACCTTCTTTAAATCATGCCATGCTTCCTTCTGCTCTGTCGACCCAGAGCCAAGGTCTCCACGTAGCATGCTTTCACGAGTGTCTCCCAGAAGTGCTTGTTTTGGTGACCCTGCCTGCACTCTCAGCTAGGCCCTCCTCTGTGAATGCACTCAGGAGTCTATACTCTGTGGCGGGCAGGAAACGGCAGGGGCTGCCAAAAAGCCTAAGCAGGACAGCGGCCTCTCTCCTACTCTGGGATAACTGACAGTGAAGACTCTCAAGTCAAGGCCTTGCCCAGCCTCTGGAGTATTCTTAAACCGGGTTGGCTTGGGGGAAACAAAATTTGGGGGAAATGCCTACAATACACACATGTAAATCCTCCAACAGACAGAGAGCTGGATCAGAGACAGACCAAGTAAGGATGGAGGTCGAGATCTGGGACCTACTACAGTCACTGAGAGAAAGGAGGCGAAGGAGGCCCAGGACAAGGCCTTGGCAGAACTGGGATCCCAAGCCACCTCCTCCAACCCCAAATCCCAGGGTCTTCCCCATGCATCTTGGTTTGGTTTGGTTCTCAATTATCTTTTCCAAAGAGGCTTTCACAGCCTCCCCACAGCTGAATCTTTGCTTAGGAAAAGAATATTACTGTGCCTGCAGCTTCTCTGCTCTGTTCCCCAAGATAGAAACGTAAAGCTTAGTCAGGACTGGAGTCAGCACTTTGAGACAGGGCGGGTGCATGTATTTTCTGTCTGGCTTTTATGAAAACAAGCCGGCCCAGTTGTCACTGCAGTGAATGGCGGCTGATGGTCTTTTGTGCCCGGCCCACGATTCTGAAGTGTTGCTTTGAATGTCGCTGCTGACAAAAATCTCCCCAATAACCCAGTGCGGCTCACATGTACAGAACACTGTAGTAAGAGGGGCCTGAGCCAGACTTGGGCAAACTGGGTCCAGTACAGGCTTTGTGTACGATCATGGGAAGCCTCACCCAGGGGGTGGGGGGAGTAATGACAATCCCTTTCTCTTGGAGTAGTTGTAAGGATCAGAATAATTCATTTTGTAAAGTTCTTAGCACAGAGCCTGGCACGTAGAAGGCATTTAATAACTGTGTGTTTCCTCCCTCTGCTCCCTTATGAAACATTACTCCCCTTCATATGCACTTGTGTTGTGGCCAGAGGGATCTTCTCTTTCAGTGTCTTTGTTCTTGCCCACCCCCAGGCCCCCGCCCCACTGCTTCCTTAGAATCCTGTATTTTGTTCAAGACAACTTAAGTGCTACCTGCTATGTGAGATTTTTTTCCTGACCCCTACCCCAAAACACACACATTCATTTGGTAAATGTGTGATACACACTCACTGTTTCTCCTGAGAGAATGGAAGCTTTATGAGGGCAGGTTTTCTTTCCTCTAGCCTCTAGCACAGTGCCTGGAACATAGCAGGGGCTTAGATTTAGAGCTAGAACATTCTTCAGAGGCTACTTCATCCACTCACCCCCTTTTTACAGACCAGATGAATCACTTGCCCTGAGGTCATACAAGTAATAAACATCCAATATGGCATTTGAGCCCAGGTCTCCTGATAGGAAGGAGCACTTAGGCCGCTGCACTGCAGGCCTAAGGAAGCCTTGGGCAATGCCAAGGATGCTCAAAGCATGAGGGCGAAGGCTTCATCCTGAGTCTACCCAATTGAGCAACCTTTTAACCCTGTTGGAGCAAGGTCTCATTGTCATAGCATTGTCACCATTTTATCAGTGATGGTTCTCGGTTAGCGTCAAAGTCCAAAGATTCGCTACTCGCTGGGAAACTTAATTTTGGTTCAAACATTTTTACTTTCAGGAAACAATTGTGTTTTCCTCACTTAAAGGAACCCAAAACTTACTCCCTTAAACCAATATTACAGTTGACAGGTTTGATTGATTAAGGCAGAAGGATTATGGATCCAATCTTGTTGGAGTTTTTTCCCCTTTTCAAAAATATATTTTAATAGGACCATGCTGTTTGCCTCCATTTTCTCATCTGTCAGATGAACTAGAGAAGGAAATGGGAAACCTCTTCAGTATCATTGCCAAGAAAACCCCAAATGGGGTCATGGAAGAGTTGGATGTGACTGAAATGTCTGGACAACACACATGGGGATAATAACACCATCATTCTCACCAGCTGTCTTGAGGATCATGGGAGATGATGTCTGTACACGCTCTAAGCACCAGGCCTGGCACTAGCAGGGGCTGCACCAATGTTTCTTCTCTCCCCTACATAGCAGACACTCAGGAAATGCTTATTGGTTGATTAGCTGGTTAAGGAGCAGCATTTAGCCTGTGGAAGAAGAGACAAGGAGGAAGGATGGCTGGGCAAATCCAGGTCCTTGAAGGGTTGTAATTAACCATGGAAGCTCTCCAAGATGGGAAGGGCTGCTTTGGGACATGGTGGGCTCCCTTTGCTATAGAACTTCAAGCAGAATCCGTCAAGCTTCTCTAGACTGTCATGGAAGATATTCTTGGCCTTGGACTCAGTGACCTCTGAGGTCTCTTCCAGCTCTTTATCCCAAAACAGCCCATGCCCACAAGCCCTGCACCTGGGAGAGGGGGAGGCTGGTGGTTTGCCTGAGTTTGGGAGTTCTGTGTTGCACTAGGTCTTAACTAACTGGGTGTCCCCAGTAATCTGAGTCCCCTGGGTTGGGTGAGCCCCCTGGAGCAGGGCACCACTTGGCTGCCCAAAACGGACTGAATTGGCCTGGAATTAAGGCTTCCATGCAGATTCGATTGGGATTGGGCCTAGGAGGGGTCACTGCATTTCCAGCCTTGGAGAGAAGAGGAGAACGAGTCTTTAAAAAGACTTTGCTCTGAGTCTCCTTTCAAATTCAGCCAGTCCTGTAGCTTTTCCATTTTGTTTTTCTTTTTCTGTGTTTTATAATAAATACATACTCTCTTCTCTTTCTGCTGACATTTTGTATGTCTGTTTCCCCGTGCCCCTGTAATTTTAATCTTTTCCATTTTCATATGGTCATAGAGACACAGGGAAATAATCAGAGGAAACAATTTCAGCAGAAACAGAAAACTGTTACCTTCACACTCCAGCATTTATCCAATTGTTCTCCAATGACTAGACATATATTGTTCCTCTTCCTGTTCTATTTGAAATAAAGCAGCCATGAATGTTTGCTTTTAATGTTGTTTTTCTTTGTTTTTAATTTTTGTCTTAATAGATTCTGATTGCCTTTTGGTGGTTATATTTAGGATGAAGTCTAACCTTGGCTTCATTGACTCTTAGGGTATTATTGGCTTTGTGAAGGTTACTGTGAGTTTCTAATGTATAGCTCTCTCAAAAGTTTGCACCAATCTACAATTCCACCAACAATGTAGAATGCTTTATTGTAATTTACTTTTTGTCTTCCTTTAAACCAGGGTGCATCCTTACCAAAATTACCATAATGCTCACATCCCACTAGAATATGACCTGTCTAGGGCAGGGCTCCCTTCCTTTTCTGCCTTTGTTTCTCTATTGCCTCTTAGAGTACTGTATCCATAGAATGGCCTCAACGTGAACTTGTTGAATTGAACGTCATAAAAACAGAAGTAACAGGAATTGAAATGAAGAAGACTTTTAAGAGCACTTGGTCAAAGACAAGCTCAGGTGCTTTGACTGGAACCCTGGCACCAACCCCAGCAGTGAGAAGCCATGTGGAAAATAGCCACACCTCCCAGTGGCAACTGTTTGGTGGTTGAGTTTCCAATAAGATGCTCCTGATGTGGCTTCTTGTTAACATGGCACAGATGGGTCAATGACAAGGCAGAACTAATGAATTGTTCCAATTCAAAAGAGAGCACTTGAGGCGACCTTCCAAAGGACAGCAGCATTACTCCAGGCCAAGCCCTGGGTAACCCTTCATGCTCTGGCTGAACACTGAAGTGGCCAGGTCACACAACCTCGGTGGATCTGGGGAGGAACTCACTTCTCTTTAGCCAAACCCAAGAGAGGCACTGGCTTGAGGAGGAACAAGTCTTCAGCCCCCACATTGGGCCAAGGCCACAATATGCCCCATATGTCTAAAAGAAATGGAGATGGGAGCCAAGATTGAGGATCAGAGGCAGTAACCAGCTGAACTCTCTCAGCATTCCTCTTCAAAAATAACACTTAAAATCAAAGTGGAGTGGAAGACCAAACAAAGAGTTAAGGGGAGATAGTTTTATGGTCTAAGAAAACAGGAGATCTGCAGGAAAGGTCTGTGGCACCAATGTGGAAGCCTGTCTGGAGTGCATGCCTGTGGCCATAGCAGCAGCAGCAGCTCCAGAAATTCTCAGTCTAGAGAAAGTAAGGGAGTCAGACAACTGGTTAAAGAGACTAAGGGGTATACTGGGAACATCTTGCCCTGATTGCCAACTTTATTACCCATAATCCTAGTGCCCCCTTTCTGGGCCATAGTTCCAGGGTAAAAGGGAGCACTTGTGATCAGTCACAAGAAAGCAGGGGCCCCAGTCACAGTTCAAAGGCTAAGAAGGACACTAGTGCTTTCAGAGGCAGAAGGACAAGGAACTTGGTCCCTTTCAGGGCCAAAAAAAACAAGTCTGCAGGGTAGCAGGGACCCTTCCTGTGTAAAGACACAGACACAAACCAGGAGAGCAGTGAATACACTTCTTCCAGGATCACACCACCTTGGAAGCACCCAAAACTTACAGATCTCCAGAACTAGCTCTGAAAATAGTAGCATGAAAAACCCTGACACTTGGGACATTGTCTCCCCACCCCTAGGTGAACAGAGTCCAACTTTAATATACAGTTCAAGGTCAAGTAATAGGCTAGAAAAAATAATCAAACAAAGAAACACAAAAGAACTTGACCACTAAAGGCTACTATGGTATCGGGGAAGACCAAGGTATAATCTCACAAAAAGACATCCATGTGGAAATTGCTACAACAAAAGTCTTAAAGAAAAAAAATCCTAATTGAATACAAGTCCAATGAGAATTACTGGAGGAGGTAAAGAAAAAGATAAGAGGGAAAGAGGAAAAATAGGGAAAAGAAATATGATGAAAGAAAATTATAAAAAGAGAATTAAGTTTATTTTTTTTTTAAAAGAAGCACAAAAATTTTGAGGAAAGTAAGACCTTAAAAAAAAAAAAAAACAGAATAGTACAAGTGGAAAAGGAGGAACAAAAATTGATTGAAGACACTGTTGTTCAGTAGTGTCCAACCCTTCATGACTCTATTTGGGGTTTTATTGACAAAGGTACTAGAGGGGTTTGCCATTTTTTCTTCTTAAGTTCATTTTGCAAATGAGGAAACAGGCAAATGGGGTTAAGTGACATACCCAGGGTTTCACAGATAATAAGTGTCTGAGGCCATATTTAAACTCATATCTTCCTGATTCCAATCCTGGGACTCTATCCACTGCTCCTTAAAAGGTAGAATTGGCCAATTGGAAAAGAGGTACAAAAATTCACTGAAGAAAATAATTCCTTGAAAAATAAAATCAAGCAAGTGGAAGTTAATGACTTCATGAGACATCAAGAAAAAATAAAACAAAGTTGAAAGAATGGAAAAAAAATTGAAACAGATCATTAAAAAAATAATTGACCTGGAAAATAGCTCAAGAAAAGATAATTTAAGAATTATTAGACTACCAGAAAGCTATGATCACAAAAAAGATCATAGACATCGTATTTCAAAAAATTACAGGAAAATTGCCTTGCTGTCTTAGATCCAAAGATAAAATAGAAATTGAAAGAATCCACTGCTGACTTCCTGAAAAATAACTCTCAAAATGAAAACTCCATAAATACTCTATTCAAGTTCCAGAGGTCCCAGGTCAAAAGAGAAAATATTGTAAGCAGTTGGAATGAAAGAATTCAAATATCATGGAGCCACAGTTAGGATCACACAGGATTTAGCAGCTTTCATGTTAAAGAAGTGGGAGGCTTGGAATATGATATTCTGGAAGACAGAAAAGTTAGAATTACAACCAAGAATAACCTACCCAGCAAAACTGAGTATAATTTTTCAGGTGAAAATGGACATTTAATGAAATAGAGAAATTTCAAGTACTCCTGATGAAAAGACCAGAGCTGAATAGTAAATTTGATACTCAAAGTCTCCAGAAAAGCACAAAAATGTAAACATGAAAAAGAAATCATAATTAACTCAAGATTAAACTGTATATATTCCTATAAGGGAAGATTCATGAACTCCTGAGAACTTCATAATTCTTAGGGTGGCTAAAAGGAGTTTATACAGACAGGGGACATGGGCATGGATCAATTATGTTAAAATAGTCTCAAAAAAAGAGAAAGGGTAAGAAATAGAGGTGTGATAAAAGAAGGGGGTAGGGAAAGGTAGAATGGAGAACATTTTCTCACATAAAAGAAGTCTGCAAGGAAGAATTTTTACAGTGAAGGGAGAAATGGGGAGTGAGGGAGCTGCAATGCTTAAATATCACTCACATTGGAATTGGTTCAAAGAAGGAAGACTATATCTACACACCCAGTTGTGTATAAACATTTATCTTACTCAATACAGAAACAGAAGGGGAAAGGGATAAGAGAAATTGTGGAAGGGAGGGGTGCAAAGAAGAGGGTTGATTAAGGGAGGCAAAGGTTAGAAGCAAAATAAACCTTTAAGGAGGATCAAAATAAAAAGAGAAAGAGAAAAATAAACAGAAGAAAATGTGATGGAGGGAAATGCATAGTTAATAATCATAACCGTGAATGTGAATGGAATGAATTCACCCTTAAAATGGAAACAAATAACAATGAATTAGAAACCAAAATCCAAGAATACATTGTATACAAGAGACATACTTGAAACAGAAAAACACACAAAATTAAAATAAAAGGCTACAGCAGAATTTACTATGCTTCAGCTGAAGTAAAAAATGCAGGGGTAGCAACCATGATCTCAGACAAAGCAAAAGCAAAGATAAACTTAATTAAAAGAGATAATCAGGAAACCTACATTATACTAAAAGGTACCATAGACAATGGAGCAACATCAAAAATGTTTTCAAGAAGTTTCTCTGACAAAGGCCTCATTTCTCAAATATATAGAGAACTGAGTCAAATTTAGAAAAATAAGAGACATTCTCCAATGATCAAGAAGGAAAAACTGAGGAATACCAGAGGGATCAAAAGTATCTATATTATTATTGTTGGATCATTTTAATTGTGACTGACTCTTTGTGAGACCATTTGGAGTTTCATTAGAAAAGAGACTGGAGGAGTTTGCCATTTCCTTCTCCAGCCCATTTTTTACAGATGAGGAAACAGGTAAAAAGGGTTAAGTGACTTGCCAGGGCTCACACAGTTTATAAGTGTCTGAGCTCAGATTTGAACTCAGGAAGAGGAGTCTTCTTGACTCCAAGTACAGAATTCTATCCATCGTTGCCACACAGGTGCTTCAGGCCCTTTACAATTATTATCTCATTAAATTCTTACAAAAACTCTAGCAGGGAAGTGTTATTATTACCCCCACTTTATACATGAGGAAACTGAGACAAGCAGAGAATAAGTGATTTGCCCACAGTCACACCGATGAGAGGAGTCTGAAGCCTGATTTGAACTCAAAAGGATGCATCACCTTGACTCCAGGTCTGTCTGGCACTGTATCCACAGTGCCATCTAACTGCCCTGAAAAGCTGTCTATAGACTTAGGGCGGAAAAGGGAGGATGGAGAGACTCTAAATTCACAAGTGATTAGAGAAATACACATTAAAACAACTTCAAGGCACCACCTTACTCCTATTAGAAATGGCAAATGCTGAAGGAGATGAGGACAAATAGGTATCCTAATCAACTGCTGGTGGAGTAGTGAACTGATCCAACCACTCTGGAGGATAATTGGAATTATGCCCAAAGGGCTATAAAACTGTGCATACCCTTTAACCCAGCAATGCCACTACTAGGTCTGCATCTCAAAGAGCTCAAAGGAGTAGGACCATGACCTATAAGGACAAACACATTTCTAGCAGATCTTTTTTGTGGTGGCCAAGAACTGGACATTGAGGGGATGCCCATCCACTGGGGAATGGCTGGGCAAGTTGTGGCATATGAATGTGATGGAATACTAGTGTGCTGTGGGAAATGTCAAGGCAGAAGGTGGTATCCAAAAAATAAACAGACAAAAAACATGGAAAGACCTATGTGAACTGATGCAAAGTGATTTGAGAGTGAGTGGGAGATCACCATGCACAACCCACCCCCTTGTAATGGTGATCGATTGTGAAAGACTTAGCTACTCCATTCAAGACAATGATCCAAGATGTTTCCAGAGCATTCACAATGAAAACATGCTCTCCATGTTCAGAGAGAGAGCTGATGAAGTCTGAGTGCCAACTGAAGGATACATTTTATCACTTTCTTTGTTTTTCTTTTTCTTTTTTCAACATGGCTAATATGGAAACATGTTTTGTATGACATATAATTGATATCATATTACTCATCTTTCAGTGGGTGGGGCAGAGAGCAGGAAGGAGGGAGAGAATTTGGAGCTCTAACTTTAAAAAGAAAAGAATATTTAAGATAATAATAATAATAATAGTAATAATAATAATAACCAAAAGAAATGGAGATGAGTGGATAGAAACCAAAGGTGTGGTGTGGAGGGGGCGGAGATTCTTAATTCGGATCGAAGGCCCTGGAGTTGAGTCCTAGTTCAAGACAATTACTCCAGACAATTGAATTCTCTTCTTGATCCTTCAGTTTCTTCCCAAGCGAAATGAGGGAATTGGCTCCAGGGCCTCTGAGGTCCTTCAAGCTCTGTTTCCATGAGCCACAATCCTAAGATTCCTCCTCCTCATCCCCCCTTCTGCTGGGTGTTTCATGTGGTGTACTCAGCAAACATCTTCAGTCTTGCTTCTTTCATCAGGGCATCAAAGCCTTCTCTTTATTAGGTCTCTCTACATGCATGTGGAGTCCATTAGCAGCTGTGGCATGGCCACCACCTCCAGCCTTTCAGGACCAACAGAAAGCAATTCTGGGTTAGTGAAAGAGGAGAATGGAGATGTGGCTCCAGGCTCCCAAAAAGTCTCGTCACTGGTAAGCCCCTCTTCCTCCCTAACAGAAATCTAGCCTCAGCCTAGAGATTCCCATGTAACTGATTTTTGTAGTGCTTTATGGTGATGAAACACATTCTCTGAGCTCTCATTTGATAATCAAAGGGAATAGTGATAATAAAAGCTCACATTTATCTATGACTTTAGTATTGGGAAATAATCTGAAAGGCAACTTGGGGGTGTGAGAACATTGGAGTCCGATGATCGAGCATCAAATACTACCTGCTGACCTTGGGGAAGTCACTTATTGCCCCTTGCCTCAGTAAAACACCCTCTATAAAATGAAGGCGCTGAGCAGGATCCCTGTAAGCTCCTCCTGCTCCATCCAGGATCCGCAGCCACTCGCGTGACCCAAGTGGGTGGCTTCGCCTCCCAAGCTCTCAGCTTCCTTCCTTACCTGTGAAATAACAGGGTCAGATAAATGGCCTCTGAGGCCCTTTAGGGCTCCAGATCTGTGCAGGGCTCATTTTATTATCTTTGTCCTTAGATGTTGGTGGTGTTTTGGTTTACTGCCCGTTCTCTCAGTGTTTCCTTCCATAAAATGAGGAGAGACCAGAAGTCTCGGAGGTCTCTCTCTTCTCAAAAGTTAGTCTCTGACTCTAAATCTCTTCTCTTTGAGTCTCTATAAAAGGATGAAATTATGACCTTCGAGGTTCCCACTGTCTCTCAAATCATTGACTAGGTGGCCTCTAAAGTTTATTCAGCTGTTGGTTTATGATGTACTAGCCCCTGAGTCTGTAGTATCAGGTTTTATCCTTTCCTTAGGAGGTAATTATTGATGGAGCCCAAATCCCAGTTTGGTCCCTATTATACATAATGACCTTACTCAGCCCGATCTGTGACTTCCACCATATGCATGTTCCTCCAATGCTCTAGGTTGCAGCTGATGTCTTCCCGTTGGGTCGGGCCTTTCTTCCCTAACTCTCCTAAAAACATTGCTGAGGTTCCACCCAATGCAGTAAGAGTTTTCCACTTTCTCTTGATCACAGAAGGGTAACAAGGGATCCACTCTTGCCACATGACCAATCCATTTCGTTTTCCCAGCATTCATATATCGGTTTAAGGATGTTCTTGCTCCAGTTCATTCCATAATTGCTTATTTGTAGAATATTACATCTGGACCCATGACAGTGTCTGTTGGGCACCTTGGACGAGAAAGTGTTTGAAGGAGGTTGGGATTCCCAGCCCCCAGGCAGTGTCTGGAGAGGCTGCACTATTCTGGTTTTCACTTTTATCTTGGTATCTCCTGCTTTGCACAAGGCCTGGGGCATAGGCAGGGTTTAATGAATGCTTGTTGATTGATTGATTGCTGGAGCACCAGAAGAAAACTACAAAAAGAATCAGCCTCCCAAGAACCCTTCTCATTAGCTGAGGTCATTGAGCACAGCTGGAGAAAAATTCCAGAATTAGACACACAAGTAAAGGACTTGATAATTATTTAATTAGCTTCCCTTGAAACAAAAGTGGGGGCCTCAAGTTCCACTGTGGAGAAGCTGGAAATAATGAGGAAGAGGAGCCAGCCAGCTGAGCTTTGCACAAGCCTTTGTCCTTGCTCACTGGATGGGTCTGCAGGCTGGGCTCTGACTCACAGGCTTTCTCAGACTTCCTGCTGCATTGGGTGACCTGGTGATTTCTGCTGAAGGCTAAGGCAGCTGGAAGCCGGCATTCCTGCCTCTCCCTGGGGAGCGGCACTTGGCAAGAGGGGCTGGGAGGAGAAGCAAGCTCACTTCTGCTGAGAAGGCATTGGCCACAGCAGCATCCAGTGCTGGGGACCCCAGGCTGAATGCAGGATCTCGGAGAAGACTGGGCTTTTTTCAAGAAACAAGTTTGCAAAGGACCAGCATCCATCCATTGAGGAAGGAAGGCTTGAGAGTTTCAAGCAGAGAAAGCAAGGAAAGTAAGAGGCAATTTGATACAAGTAACCATAAAAGGCTCCCTGAATTTAAATGAAAAAAACCACATCTGAAATTCTGCATCTTGTCCAGCTCAGTCGTGAATCTTCTCACCCTACACTGAGCATAGCACCAGAGGAAAAATGGAGCTGATGAATTTAGCTTCATTGTCCACCCTGAGGGACCTGTAGAAACGACCCTCATTCTTTCTACTTGAATCACCTACGATTTTATCTATAATGGAGATGAGGAATTTTAATAACAATCTTGATGGGCTCTAATAAAATCAATCACTGCCAATGTGAATGAATAAAGGTAATGAAAATATGCCAAGCTACTGCTCAGCAACATTGAGAAACTCCAGTCTGTTCTAGGTGAAGAGTCAGAGACTCTCTGAATTACAAATTATCTATCCTAACCCCTACTGAAGTCACTGAAGCCCAGAGAAGTCAAACGATTTGCCTGAGGTCACCTAATTCAGCTACACAATCACTTAAAAAGTGCCAATTTTAGGTAAGGCTCAGCATTTTAAAGCTTGTGAAGCACTTACAAATATTTACTCATTTGGCCCTGATGACCACCCTGAGAGGTAAAGGTTCAGTGCTCTATCCACCTTGCCTAGCTTTTTATATGCATACCTCAGGATCATTGGGAGAAAAAGGTGATATGGTACAGCAGAAAAAGGCTCTGGAACAAGAGGACCTGGGTTCAGATCCTGCCTCTGCCCCTTCCTAAGCACCACTTTGGCGAGTCACCCAGATGAGCTGGGATTCAGGAGCCTGAAGGATGGTCCGTTGGGAGGGGAAGCCTCTCGAATACAGATCAAATGGTGGGCTGGGGTCACCAAAATGTCTTTCTGCTGATATGCCCTTGGTGCCTAATCTTCCTCCTTCCCCCATGTCCCTGAGTTCAAAGATAACAAATTGCTTCTACTTGGAACCTAATGTGAAGAACAAGAAAGACATTGTTGCCTGCCACTTAAAATACACACTACCCTCCCATACACAAAATACGAGTCAATAAATATTTGTTGAATGAATACATGAATGACAAATTTCTGCTTCATTGATCTTCCAGTAGGCCAGAAAATCAATAGGTAAATAATGGTCCCAGCACCCATGTACATTTCCCTCAATGGCTTCCTTGTCTTGGCCTATGACCAAACCAGTGATGGCCATGTCAGTGGGGGAAAAGTCAGGTATAGATCGTCAGCTGGAAGAGAATTTGGGGGTTGTAAGGGGCAGGGAAGATCTTCCAAATTTTCATTCCCATTACAGGGGTCACCTCTTCCAACACCCTGATTTTATGAATGAGGAGCCTGGGACCCTTTGAGGGGAAGTGACTCACTATCTTGAGCTCTGGAAGTCTTCCTCAAGGTACCTGTTGAGCTCAGAACAGATATTGGTGCTCAGGGTCACTGGTGAGAAATCCCAAGGGAGGTAGGCCTGGCAGGGGGCACAGATTAGGCTCCATGAACTGCCAGGCTGGAGGGAAGCAGGAGCCCCCCTGGCGGTGCCAGTGGGCAGTGGCCTCTTTGGAGGGTTCCATCTTGATCCTGGAGAATGCCAAAGGGCTGATTTTCAACCCATGCCTACTGTGTCTCCCTCCCTCCTTCTCTCTAATCTCCTGACCCCAAGATCTTATGTCTGATCCTGATACACTCATAAGGTTTAGATATGCAAGGGAACGTGATAATAATAATAACTAATGCCATTTCAGTGGCGGCCAATGCTCCATGACACCATTTGGGTTTTCTTGGCAAAGATACTGGAGGGATTTGCCATTTCCTTCTCCAGTTCATTTTACAGATGAGGAAACTGAGACAAACGGAGTGGAGTGACTTGCCCAGGCCCACACAGCTAGGAAGTATCTGAGGCTGTGTTTGAACGTAGGTCTTCCTAACTCCAGGCTGGCACTCTGCACTATGGTGCCACCTAGCTACCCAAACATTTATAGAGTGCTTACTGAGTTTGAGCCACTGTGCTAAGTGCTTTACTATTATTATCTTATTTGATACTCACAACAGCTCTGAGAGATAGGAACTGATGAGGAAACTGAGGCAAACAGAAATTAAATGACTTTCTCAAGGTCACACAGCTTGTAAGTGTCGGAGGTTGGATTTGAACTCAGTCTTGCTTATTCCAGACCGACTTCTCTATATTCTGTGCCACCTAGCTCCCCTGTAAACATGAGGGATTCTATGTCTGGCTAACACACTGATTCTCTTCTCTGTCCCCTCTATTCCTCTGGACCCCTGACAATCAGACTATGAGCCTGACAGGAGCCTGCTGTGATCTCTTTCATTCTTCACCCCTTGTGTACTGGACCATTGACCGCAAAATGGAGAGCCTCGAAGCCAGCCTTCTTCAGCTGGCTGCATCTGACAAGTTAGGTGTTCAAAAGGCAGGATGGTAGTGCTGCCAACCTTCTATAGAGGGCCAAAGTCTCAGGTTCAAATCCTGGCTGCAACTCATCCTAGCTGGGTGACCAGGGACAAGTCGTTCTACTTAACTCAGTCTAAGATTATAAATGACAGAGAAGCTGTTCATCAGTGCTGGTTGGGAAAGTTTCCAGACAGTAACTCCTGGAAGTGGTGATATCACAGGTATTTGAAAATGGAAGGAAAGAGAGAGAGAAATAGAGAAAAGAACAGAAGAAACAAAGCCAGAAGGAGGGAAGAGAGGAAGGAGAGAGTCAAGGAAAGAAGAAGCGGAGGAAGAAAAGGAAGCAGAAAGGAGAGAGAAAGAAAGAAACATTCTCTAAAATTGGGATACATATCCATATTCATGCATTGCCTAGATTCTGAAAATTGGGGTCAGATTCATGTTTTCACAGTGAGAACAAAATCACAAAATCTTTGCCTTCAAAAGTGACTTTGCCCCTTTGAAAAAATAAATGTGCAAAAGAGATGTTCAGGTTTCAGTCAAAACCCCAAATTCATGCAGTCATGGCTCAGGCACTTCCTACCTGCAACCTGGGTTAGTTCACCAATTTTCCGGGCCTCAGTTTCCTCATCTGTAAAGTCACAGAGTAGACTAAGTTGCCCTCCAAGTCCCATTTTGAACAAAATTATAACAAGCCTATGTTATTGCTTCAATGGAATTGATGGAAACACAATGCATCTCTTAATTCCCTCGACACAGTGAGAATATCTCATCTTGGGCTCATGACTCACTGCAGTGTGGACTACAGACTCAAGTGGCCCAAATGAACCCCATGTATCTCCTGGCCTCTGAGTTGTGGGTGAAAGCTTTCAGTCCTCAGCTTAGTGCTGGGCTATCCTCTATTCTCTCTTTCTGCTTTTAAAATATGGGAGTATACTTCCTCATCTTTCCCCTTAGACACTAGGGTTTTTTAGGGTCACTCAATCAATGAATGAACAAGGCTTCCTGCAGCACCAATGCCATGCCAGAGAAAAGCTTTCTTTCTCTGTTGCAGAGTTTTTGGAGTTTCTGTGCTGATACATGCTAAAAAAGGACTATTCTGAACTGCTTTGGAGGTATGGCAAGATCCACTGACCTAATCCTGATGGTCTACAAAATATTGGGAAATAATGTTTGCATCCTGTGAAATATTAACAGAAAATGGTGTGTTACTCTGCATAGAAATGTATCTGACTCACTCTTTGTTCACACAGGTCTGCTGCTTAAGGTCCTCCCATCTGTAAACTGGACAGAACTGCCCAGCTAACTATCTTGGGCTTACCTTTACACTGACTTCTCTAGACCTAGTGTAACTCTACTGAACCAATGGTGACTTTTGTCTGATTTGGGAATGGAAGCATTTGCTCTGTTTCCAGAAAAAGGCACACTGCTGCCCATCGCCATGATTCTACTCAGGCTATTCCCCACATTCCTGGAATGTTCCCCTTGCCCTCAAACATTGTGAAATCCCTAAATACTGTCAATGTATAGAAAGATAGATGTGTGTATGTTTGTGTATCTTTAAATGAAAAGATAAATATTATATATATATATTAATTATATATTTATATATATAATTAATATATATATATTAAATATATAAATACACACACTATATCAATGGAAAATACATAGGTCAATAGATAGAGGGATAGTGGATTTAAGAAATGGAGAGATGGATTAAATAAATAAATGAAAACTGCTACCGGCATGAGTATTCCTAAAGGCAGAGGCTATGGGGGCTGGGGGGAGGGGGCTTGCCATCACACTCTCCCTTGTGTAACTCAGGAGTTGTCTGCTCCAGATGTCCCCTGGTCTGTTTTCTCTGTGTGGCACCCTCAGTGGGACTGGGTTATCTTTGCATTCTGCAGTTAAGATAGAATATTTCTCTAGGCACAGATCTTCTGGTTATTGGAAAATATAGCAATTCCTTTCCAGTTCTCAGAAGTCTCTCTAGCTTTAATAAGTAGGTCTCTATTGATCTCTCAGTGAATTAGGCGCTCGACTAGGAATCCTGACATCTCCTCAAAGATACTTAGTAACTGTATGAACCTGCCGAGTCAGTGTGCTTTTGTTGGTCTTGGTCCCCTCATTGGCAAAGTGAGAGAATTAAAATCAATAATCTCTGAAATCCTTCCAGCGACTGCTTCTCCTTTAGGAATTGTCCTGTCTCTGTCTCTGTTCTCTCTCTCTCTCTCTCTCTCTCTCTCTCTCTCTCTCTCTCTCTCTCTCTCTCTCTCTCTCTCTCTCTCTCTCTCTCTCTGTCTCTCTGTCTCTGTCTCTCTCTGTCTGTCTCTGTCTGTCTCTGTCTCTCTTTCT
>NW_027186383.1:2981336-3012397 GCF_028583685.1 Petaurus breviceps papuanus
TCTCTCTCTCTCTCTCTCTCTCCCACACACACACACATTGTCTCCTTCCTTCCTCCCAGTCTCTTTGTGCCTACTAACTTACTATGTGCAAGCACTGTGATATGTGTGGGTGTTGCAAATATGGGTGAGAATCAGAAAAGACTTCCCATAGGAAGCAACACATGAGTTGGGTCTTACAAAAAGCTAGAGATTCTGAAGGTGGAGGGGAAGAGCATTTTGGGTACAGGTGTCAACCTGTAAAAACCCTTGGAGAAAGGAGCTGGAATGCCAGCTCCAGAGAATGGCAAGTATTATAGTTTGGTGGAAACAGAGTATTTGAAGGAAGTCATATGAAATAAACCTGAAAATGTAGTGTGGAGGCCAATGGTGAATGGCTGCAGCTGCCCAACTGAGAAGTCTGCATTTTATCCTGTCGATAAGGAGCAACTGAATGTTCTTGACCAGTGGAGTGAGACAATCAGATCTGTACTTTAGGACAGTAATTTTGGCAGCTGGGGGGGGACAATGAAGGGAGAGCCTGGAAGTCCAAACAGGAAACTTTTGAGAAAGTCTAGGAAATAAATATGAGCCTCAATTAGGGTGGCAGTACTTTCAGTGTAGAGAAAGTTATGGAGATGAGGCATATAAGGACACACCTTTGCCACTGATTGGCCATGGGGATGAGGCATGGGGAGGGATGAGAGCAAGCCTTTGGGGATGCTGCCAACACCATGAATCCAGGCAGCTCTAGGATGCCTTTAGTTGATATAGGAAGGTCTGGATACAGAGAACTCCTGGAGTTGGGAGGGAGGAGAAAGCTATCGAGTTCTTTTTTGACTGTGCTAAATTTGGGATGCTTAGGAGACATCCAGGTGGAAATGTTGAACTAAGTAGCTCTCTAGGATTGTGCCATCTGCGTCAAGGCTCTGAATGGAGCTGAGTGGGATCAAGAAGGGATCCAGCTATGTTCCATTTAGCCCTTTACTCTAGTGCTTAGGATATCTAAAGGTTCACTTAACACAGACACATGAGATGCCCTACACTGTCTCTACCAAGGGAAATGGACATGGGGGCATGGAGATTAAGGGGTAAGTAGGGAAGCAGTTTCTTTTTGTTTTGCCCTTCCCTGCCTTTCCCCCTCTCTCTTCCCCCTTTCTTTGCTCCTTTTTCTTTTCACTACTTTCCGTTCCCTCCTTCCCCCTTTCCCTTTTCCTCATTTCCCTTTTCTTGTTTTCCTTTCCTTTTTAAACCATAGTGATATCTTTTTAAATTATGAATTTACACACCACAAAAGAGCATCTCTGTACACATGGCAGGACACAAAAAAAGATAATTCTATATTAAATCACAAATCTCTTTTTCACACCATTTGCTTTTTAAAGTATATAATAAATTCTATAAATCTCTTTCAAAGCTGTCCTGTCTCCCTATCCTTATGAATTTCCTTCTATTCTCATCTGTGAAAAAAAATTAAATGTTATAATGATTCTTTCTCTGCCTCTCTCTCTCTCTCTCTCTCTCTCTCTCTCTCTCTCTCTCACACACACACACACACACACACACACACATGAAGACATGAACACTAATGCTCATCCTGCCCCTAATCCTTCTCCTTCAAGTTAACCAAGGTAAAGAAAGGGGGAGACCCATTGTAACAAATAAGATTAATCCAGGGAAAAAATCCCCTAGATAAGTCATGTATATAAGTCACCTGGGGAATGGTTTAACAAGTTGAGCTATATGATTGTGATGGAATAGTATCGGACTATAAGAAATGATAAGCTCAACGATCTTAGGAAAAAAACATGGACAGATTTGCATGAAATCATGGAGAGCAAAGTGAGCAGAACCGTGAGCATGTTGTTTACAGTAATGGCAATGTTGTTTTAAGAACAGCTTTGACAAAGTCTATGGACACAGTTGCAAAACATTTTTCACACAGATAAAGTCAGATCTAAATAATTGGAAAAAAATATCAGTTGCACATGGGTAGGCTGAGCTAATATAATAAAAATGACAATTCTACCTAAATTAATTTGCTCATTCAGTGCCATAACAAACTACCAAAAATTGTTTTATAGAGCTAGAAAAAAATAATAACAAAATTCACCTGGGAGAACAAAAGGTCCAGAATATCAAGGGAATTGATAAAAGGAAATTGGAGGGAAGGTGGGCTAGCCTAAAGATCTAAAATTGTATTATAAAGCAGCAATTATCAAAACTACTTGGTACTGGCTGAGGAATAGAGTGGTAGATCAGTGGAATAGGTTAGGTACACAAGACATAGTAGTCAATGACTATAGTAATCAACTGTTTGATAACCCCAAAGAATCCAGCTTCTAGGATAAGAACTCACTATTTGACAAAAACTGATGGAAAACTGGAAAATAGTATGGCAGAAACTAGGCATGGGCCAACAACTTACACCATACACCAAAATAAAGTAAAAATGGGTACACAATTTCGATATAAAGGCTGATATTGTAGGCAAACTGGGAGAGCAAGGAATAATTTACCTATGAGATTTATGGAGGGTGGGAGAATGTATGACCAGACAAGAGATAGAGAACATTATGAAATGTGAAATGGATGATTTTGATTACATTAAATGAAAAAAAAATTGTACAAACAAAGCCAGTGAAAGCAAGATTAGGAGGGAAGTGGAAAGCTGGGAAGCGAGTTTTAAAGCCAATGTCCCTGATAAAGGTCTTATTTCTAAAATATATAGAGAACTGAGACAAATTTAAAAGAATACTAGTCCTTCCCCAATTGATAAATGGTGAAGGTATATGAACAGGCAGTTTTCAGAGGAAGAAATTAAAGCTATCTATAGCCATATGAAAAAAATACTCTAAATTACTACTGATTAAAGAAATACAAATCAAAACAACTCTGAGGCATCACATCACACCCATCAAATTAGCTAAAATGACAAAGCAGGAAAATAAATGCTGGAGTACATGTGGGAAAATTGGAACACTAACGAATTGTTTGTGGAGTTGTGACCTGGTCCAACTATTCTGGGGAGCAATTTGGAATTATACCCAAAGGACTATAAAACTGTGCATACCCTTTGATCCAGCAATATCACTTCAAAGTTTGTTTCCCAAAGTAATCATAAAAACAGGAAAAGGAGTCACATTTGCAAAAAATACTTATGGCAGCTCTTTTTGTGGTGGGAAAGAACTGGGAATTGAGATGATGTCCATCAGCTGGGGAGTGGCTGAACAAGTTGTGGTATGTGAATGTAATGGAATACTATTGTGCAATAAGGAATGATACTTAAAAAGACTTCAGAAAAATTTGGAAAGACATATGAACTGATGTCGAGTGAAATGAGCAGAACCAGGAGAATACTGTACACTGTACATTGTACAGTGGCAACCACATTTTGCAATGATTGACTTTGATAGACTGAGTTCTTAGCAATGCAAGAATCTAAGATAACTCCAAAAGACTAATGAGGGACAATGCTATCCACAGCCAGAGAAAGAACTTTGGAGTCCGAATGTAGATGGAAGCACACTATTTGCTCTCCTTTTATTTTGCTGTTTTGTTTTGTTTTTGCTTTCTCATGGTTACTTCCATTAGTTACAATTCTTTTTTATGTCATGACTAATGTGAAAATGTTTTTAATATGAAGTAGAGCCTATATGAGATTACATGCCATCTTAGGAAAGGGGAGGGAAGTTAGGAAGTTGAAACTCAAAATCTTATGCAAGTGAATGTTGAAAACTAAAAATAAATACATTAAAAACAAAATATGAATGGTTCTTCTGTGTATGAATGGTTTTAATCATTCTCAAAGTCCAAATTGTTTCTTAAATTTGATAATCTTGAGCATCAACCTAACATTTACTTTCTCTGTTTCTGTCCTTTTATTTATTGACTTGCTATTTTTTTATTTTAATTTTTAAAATTTAATTATCATTCTTTCATTTATATTTAAAAGGAAAAAATAAAGCAAAATTACTTGATTCAAAACATGTTCTTTATCAAATAAAAGTTAAATAGTATAAACTCTTTAGGAAAATAAAGAATAGCATTGAGTGACTGTCATTTTGACTTATAAATACCCAAAGTAAGTACAAAGAACATATGAAGGAAGATACTATCTATATTCAGAGAAAGAACTGATACAGAATGTGTGTGTGTGTGTGTGTATGTGTGTAATGGTAACTGTATCTTGGAGAAGGGGAGAAGGAAAATAAAGGGAAAAAGAGAAAGTTACATGAAAACTTTATTATATATTTAAAAGACATAGCAAATTTTCCATCATGGATTGGCAATTTCATGTGCAATCATTCCCCCACCCCACCCTCAATTCTATTATGTTATGGAAACTTGCTTTATTTCTTAAGGTCAGGCAAAATAAATGATTTAAAAAAACCAAAACCACGTTTGTCTCTCTGCAGCTCAGGTTCATTATCTCTCTATCAGGAAGTTAGCACGTGATTCATCATAAATTTTCTGGGCACATGGCTGATTGCGGCTTTGATCAGAGTTCACACATCTTTCAAAGTTGTTTTCCTTTACAATGTTGTTGCCCTTGTACAAACTGGTCTTCTGGTTTTACTCATTTCACTTTACTTCACTTCATACAACCCAGGCTTTTCTGAAATCATCTCTCTGCATTGTTTGTTAACACAATAATGGACTACGGTTATATACCATAACTTGTTCAGGCCTTTCCCAATGGTCTAAAAGGCAATCCAGGATCTCCATTTTGCTTACCTTCCTCAATCCCTTTGGAAGACATTTGGCTTCTGAAGGGACACGTGTCTTTTCCCTCCTAGGATGTTAGAACTGTGTCACTATGCAGCTCCATCTGCTTGCTCTTAAAGAAAAAAAAAATATTTTTCTAGGTTTCTCTGGACTCTTGGGGCTCAAAACCCCTTCTCAACTCTGGTCTTTTCATGAGAAGTACTTGCAAATCTTCTATTAAAAATCTCCCCTTGCCCTATAAAATTATACTGAAGTTTGTGGACTAAGATATTCATAGTTACAGCCTAAATCTTTTGCCTTTTAGAGTATATCTCAAAAGCCTTTTTGATTTTTAGTAGAAGATGCTAAGTCTTCTGTGATCTTGACCATGGTTCTTTATTGCTTGAATCTTTTTTGGTGGGAGGGGGAGAGGATTCTTGTTATTTTTTCCCCTTTCATATGGATGTTCTGGATATTGGCTATAACATTCCTTGCACTTCTCCTTTTGGGTTTCCTTTCAGGACATGACCAATGGATTCTTTCTTTCTTTAGTCTGTCCTCTGGTTTCAAGATATCTCTAAGTTCTAATGGTTTCCTGAAATAGACTGTACAGGATTGTTTGTTTGTTTTTTTTCAATCATGGTCTTTAGGAAGTCCCGTGACTATACAAATATCTCTCCTTGACTTTCTGTATTGTCTTTTCCAAGTCATTTTTCCCCATATCAGATATTTTATATTTTCTAGTTCTCAGTCTTTTGATTCTATTCTAAGATTTCTTATTTTTTCATGGAGCTATTGATTTCTGTTGGGTCCACTGTAGCAAATTTTCCCATCATCTCTCCTAAACTTTTTGTTTTCCTTTAAATTCTTTCTTCCAGTGCTTCCATTTCGTTTGTTTTATCTCTTGCTTAATCCCTTTTTCTCTTCCAAGTTATTACTTTCAGTTGTTATGCAGCTAAATTTATAATAATTTTTGTTACTTGTGGTTATTTTATTTGATGTACTCTTTTCTCTCACTTTAGCTCCTGAACTGGGGATTTCTGTCTAGACCATACTGTGGTCCTTGATGTACTTTTGGGTGTGGTATTTTGGCCTGCTTGGTTTTACCCTGGATTCCCTAGATTCTTGCATTGATAGTTTCTCATGGAATTTCTTGATTATTCATTCTTCTATGAATTTCAGGAATTTTTCGGAGTTATCATAGAGGTAGCTGGGCAGCCTGGCTTTTGTTCAGGTGCCCATTTTGGACTGTTCCATCCGTGCAGGCCCAGCTTTACATAGAAGTGTTTTGAAAGTCTTCATTTCTGACTTAGCTTATCTGAGGTCTCTGGATGTGAAGACAAAGTCTTGATCAGAAGTGTAATCAGGCCAGCTCCCCCAAGACTAATGTTCAACCCCCTTCCACAAGCAGAATAAAGACCAGGAGATGTCAGGAAAGAAAAGAACGAGAACCAAGGTTTGACAGCATATTTATTCCATTAAGCAGCTCCTGGCCCATGACAGCTCACCTCTCAGACAGGCACAGAGAGCAAAGGGGCATTAATGGGTCGAATGTAACCAACAATGATTCACGTTTATAAACATAGCAGAGCGAGAGGAAATCACCCATTGAAGCCCCAGGGCAAGTTAGCTCTGACAGCCTCACAAGTGAATTGACTTTGCAATTCACTACAAAGAGAGATCCAAGCTCAGCCACTCTGAGGCCAATGACTGGCTGCTTCTCTTCAGCAGCATCTTTGTTTTTGGAGCTGGATGTTTTGTAAGAGAAAGTAAATGGAGGCACTGCCCTGAATGCAAACATGACATCAAACTCAGCTCCTAAATGAAGCAATATCTGAATTTGTTACACTGACAGTATAAGCAACTCACTTCTCTTCCCCTCCTCCCTCCTTCCTCTTTTTTCTTTCTTCCTTCTTTCCCTTCTCTCCCTCCCTTCCCTTCTTTTCCTTCCTTCTTCCTCTTTTTCTCTCCTTTCTTACAAATGAGGGAGTAAGTGATGAAGAAAAGGTGAGAAAGAAATTCCATCCTGTAAAGTTATAATGTGCAGGTTATAGTATGCCTGGCCAAAGTCCATAAGTTGCTTGATATTAAAAAAATAGCATCAATTAACATGTTAGAATCATACAATAACATACTGAGAGATGGAGCAGATCTTAGAAATCAGCTTGCACAAATATCTTATTTCACAGATGTAGCAGAAGCACCCCAGCATCCCCAGGGTGGCATCTAGCACAGGTTCTTAGATCTGCTCTTCTACAGGAAAGCAACTCAAAACAGGTTATCAAAGTAAGCTTTAATCAATCAAACATCAGAGAATACAAATGGAATACAAACGGAAGTTACAAGCAAACAAAGACAGATCAGCAGACAGGGCCTCCCACTGTCTGACCCTTACATCCATACCTAGTTAGTTACCAGAGAGGGAAGCACCAACATCTGTGTTTTCAAAGCCAGCAGGGGAAGGGGGGGGGGGTGCACTCAATGGCTGCCCAGAGTCTCATCTGGACAAATCACACAACTCTTCCCAAAGTGAGCCCCACAGCAAAACCTCACATCAGGGCATATATATCCTTCTCCTGGGTCAGAGACCATCACAACCCTCTTGACCTACTGCCCAATCACAAAGTAACAAGGTGTGGGCATTCCTGAAAAATAAGCATCCCTCTACAGGCTCCAGGTGAGCACATTCAGTCTATTAGGGAGAAGAGTATATTTTCAAATCAGGGAAGGTTCTCAGAGTCACCTAAGCCCATCAAAGGGCCAAGGGGCAGGAAAGATCCTCAGGTTCTCATTCTCATAACAACAGGTGAGGAAGATGTGGCAGTCACACAGTATGGGTCAGAATGGGGAATAAAGGCCACATCTTCTACCGATGGCTTCAGAACTCCTTGAGCTAAAAGGGTCTAAAGGGCCAGCTAATCTAGGCTTCTCGTATTTCAAAAGAAGAAACTGAAGCATAGAATGGCTTGACCATTTGCGTAAGAGTAAATCATATAGCTAGCAGACAGGACTACCACCTGTGAGTCCTCACTCCCAGTCCAGTGCCTTCAACCATCCAGAAACCTAGCCATTAAACTCAAGCATTTCCTTCACCATGGTCAGTTTTTGCATCATGGTATGTCAGAGCAAGAAGGGAATTCCTGTCTAATTTGGCTATGAGGGGCACTGCTGAATGTGTCCTTTGTGCTACACACACGTTGAATTAAAACATCTCCAACTTAGACCATAAACTAAGTCCAAATCCCAGAATGGAATTTTGAATATCAGTAATAAAGATCTACCCAGATCTTCATATGAAGGTGAGTCAAGAGGCCCAATGCTCATTCCCAGGAGATTCCAGTTACCCAGACAATTCCTGAAAATGACTGGTTGACCAGGGGTCTCATGGGGCTTCCAATGAATCATCCTTTCCGCAGCTCAAAACTTTATTCATCACAGGAGGGGGCACAAAGTAAAATTGTATTTTAAACTTAAAATAAAAACAACTCTCCATCTCCCAGATGAAGTTTGTCCACTGTGACCTTTCTTGATGGAAGCTGCTAAATCCCAGGTTCATTTCTTTTAATCACCTAGGATTTTCTGGGCCACCTACCTAGCTATTGGTATGTAAGACCTTAAGTAACATATTTAGGGAGGTACATCTGCCATGGAAATGTCACTGACAAAAAAAAAAAAGGAATTACTGTTTAATTTATCTGCTAAATAACTAGGCATGTGTCTTTGGGGGGTAATTTTTTTTTCTTGCTATAAAGTTGAAATTTAACTCCTCAGAATTTTTTATTTCTCCTGAGTCTTCCATATGTGATGATAGAAAACAAATCACTAGGGGTGGCTAGGTGGCACAGTAAGTAGAGCACTGGTCCTGGAGTAAGGAGGACCTGTGTTCAAATCCAGCCTCAGACACTTAAGCACAAAAACTAGCCGTGTGACCTTGGGCAAGTCACTTAACCCCAACTGCCCTCCAAAAAGCAAAAAGAAAAAAAAAGAAAACAAGTCACTTTTTCCACGTGACAACCCTTTAAAAATGGAATGCCAACCCTTGTGTCTATCTGAGTCTTGTCTTCTCTTGGATAACTATCCCTCATTCCTTTCTCACACGCAAAAATGGGCCCAAGGTTCACTCATCACCATCCTGAAAGCCCCCTTCTGAATATCCTCTTACTTGTCCATGTCCTTCTTCAACTATATCATTCAGAGCTGGACATAATACTCCAAACAAAGTGTGACAAGGACCAAGTCCAGAGGACCAATCTTTAAACTATTGTTCCCCATTTAGCTACAGACCGGTGTCTGCTTTTGGCTGCCCCCCCCCCCGACTTCTCATAGGGAGCTTGTGGTCCACTAAAACCCCTAGATCTTTATTTTTTCCAAACAGTTGCTCTCTAAACATGATTCTCCCATCCTGTACTTATGAAGTTTTTTTTTTTTTTAACCCAAGGTATGACTTACCTTGAATCCTATGAAATGTTATTATGTCAGATCTAGTACAAAGTTCTAACTTGCCAGGAATTGCTGGGATCCTGACTCTAGTCTGTTAGTTACAACTCCTATATTTGTGCCAACTGAAAGTGTGTGGAGGACTACAATTGTGCATCTATAGAAATCACTGCTGATGGTGCCAATCCCCAAGTTTCTTTATATTTTTACTACTCATACCTGGTGCCCTTAAGACCTTCATCTCCCCTTCTCTTCCCATTGACCTAGGGGAGGCTGATTGTGATGATGAAAGAGAAGTCAGAGGAAAAAACTAGGAGGAATTGGGGCCACTTAATGCAGCAAAGACAACTGAAGAGAACATGAAAGTGGACTCCAAGTATTTGAAGGAGTGCCATTTGGATGCTTCTGATTGCCCATGGGCAAAATCAAAACGAATGGAAAGAAGCCAGGGAGAGGCATCTTCTGTTGGAGCAATAGCTGGCATTTGCAGAGAGCTTTCCAGCTGGCAAAGCCCTGATTGTGTCATTTCACAAAAAAACTCTGTTAAATAGGGGGTGTTATTATCTCTATTTTGCAGAGGGAGAAACTGAGGCTGAGAGCAGCAGTTAAGTGACTTGTCCAGGGTCACACAGCTAGAAAGTCTCTGGGGTAAGATATGAACTCAGGTCTTTCTACCTACAAGTCTACTGCATGCTGCTAATAGTGATAGCTTACATATCTATAGTGCTTGAGGCTGTCAACTCTCTGAGGTCAGGGACCATTTTTGTTTTATCTGATTTCTCCTCAGTGCTCAGTATACCAGTAGTGCCTGGAATCTAGTAAGTGACATACGCCTATAGAGTTGAACTGAAATATAATACTGTCAACAATCCCAAGGGAAAGAGTAATCATTCCTGTACTGCAGATAAGGAAACTGAGACACAGAGAGGCTAAGATGTTTGCCTGTGTCCATGCATTAAAGAGGAGCGTGAGAATTTGGAGCTAGATCTCCATGGCACAGTAGGAAGAATTCTAGACCTTAAATCAGAAAAATCCAGCTTCAAATCCCACCTATGATGGATGGAAGTTTGTGGCCCTGGGCCAGTGACTTTCTTACTTGAGTCCCTGTGGCCTCATCTATTAAAAGGAAGCAATAATTATACTTTCCTCAAAGGCTTGCTGTGAGGATGAAAGGCAGTCATGTCAGTCAGTTCTCTGCAGGCTGCAGGACGCTATCCAAACATGAGATCATGTCGTTAGTACCCCAACACTGCTTTTCCATGTGCTCAGACTCTCTAAAAATGGACACACTTCCAACACAAACAGTCTTCTACAAGCAGCACCAAGGCTCATTGCACAGAGCAAGTCACATTCCTTGGCATCTCCACTGTCCCCCTCTCCCTGCCCTAGTGAACAGACTGCACAGTAAAAACCCATTAAGATATTAATGCAGATAACTACATCCCACCACTCAGAGTGTGAAAGCAGGAAGAGGCCATTTGTCAGTGGATCCTTAAATCAATAAGTTGCTGAATCACTGGGCAAATTGAGCTGGTTGCTGGGGAAGGAGGGGGTGATGGGGACACCAAGTGGCTCAAGCAACACAGACAGCCAGATCCGAGTGTGGTGCTCCATCAGTGACCGAGCAAGAGAGAGGGGAAAAGATGCTGGCCATCACCCACATGGGCTCTGGGGTTGAGGATTAAGGATGGCTTTCAAAGATAGAAGGCTAAATCTCCCAAGAGTAGAGGAGAGCAGGGCACCACTCCCCTAATTCTGTCAATGATGACAAAATACATGTTGTTGATAGAGCCATGTTCTAGCACAGTATGATGGAAAAACCATTGGCTCTTGTGACAGAACACTGGATTCTAATCCTGCTTCTGAGGCCTCCTGGCTGTGTGACCTAGGATAGCTCACTAACCACTGTGAGCCTCAGTGTCTTCATCTGCAAGATAAGTGGGTTAGATTAGCTGAGCTCTGAGTTCCCTTCCAGCCTAGACTCAATGGCCTTTAAAATGAGGCAGTTGCATGCCATGGACTCTCAGGTTCCTTCTCTTTGTCCATGCTCTCTTTCTCCTTAGCTAGGGCTGCAGGTCTGTGCATTATTAATCATCCTTGTCCAATTCAGATATATTAGAGCCTGGACACTTGTTAGAAGCCTGCAGAAAAAGGCTGCTACAAATATCATCCTCTAGGAAACATCCATGAGTCTTATTCCTTGACTTTGGAGAATCCAGTTAATTGGTTTAGAATTTAAGAAGTTGGTGTTATATGTACACAATGTAGAACTAAGGAAAATCAAAGGGAATTTCTTTCTCATTGTCTAAAGTAGGTAAACGCTGACCTGACTTGGGAGTGGAACCCAAATCACATGCTTGTCTTCTTTGAAGCCACAGAAAACAAAGAAGGGCCTTCCAATCCGCCAAGTATGGAATTCTGAGAAGTATCTGGCTTGGAGTTGAGCAGATCTGGACTTGAATCCTGCCCTATACATGCCTCCCAGCCATATGGCCTCTGAAAGGACCCTTAGGTCCTTCCAATCTCAATTTCCTCAGTTGTAAAATGGGTTTATAATTAGAATTTTGAGACATTTAAAGGATTTTGGCTACTCTTTTCAGGAGGGGTGACACCTGCTTGAAAGCATGTGACATCAAGTCCAAATCCTTGTGGACTCTTAGAATATTACATCCTCCTGTCTGATGAAAGTGTTGACCACACCCAACCATGAATCCCTATTCTTGTCATAATTGAATTAAATGTTAGCCTTTTATTCATTCACTGAGAATAAAATAAAAATACTGGATCCCTCCAGGGAAAGAAGATCCCTTGGAGTTGGGGGTCTTGACTCCCTATTTCAATAAACTCCAGGGTCCCCTTGATCCCATTGCCTTGTTTGGCTGTTCAAACTCCTCCAAGCCTGGCCTCCACCTCCCCTTCCTTCAGATTATGACTTCCCTTCATGCTCCCAACCTTTCCAGCAAACTGTCCTTACTCTTCCTCCCATTCTCCATCGCTGTGCCTTTGCTCAGGTGACTGTCACCCGTGCTTGGGGTTACACTGCCTCCTCATGTCTCTCACAATCTCCAGTTTCCTTCTAGGCTTGTTCAAAATCCTCTTTCTACATGGAGCCTGTTTCCTCTAACTAATATTCCTTCTTATCGTCTTGTAGGCAGCTAGGTGGCATAGAGCATTGTACTTGGAATCAGAAAATCCTGACTTCAAATTCAGCTTTGGCTGGTGGGGGGAGATAACAGAGAGGTAGTGTTCATTAACCAACTGAGAGATAGAGCTACTTATAAATTATTTTTAAGTTTCTCTGAATTATTTGAAATTTAAAAGCTTTTGCACAAGCAAAAGTAACAAAACTATGCTTAAAAATAAAAGCAGTCAACTGGGGAAAAATCTTTGTATGAAAGATTTCCAATATGATACATCTAGATAGCACAGTGTTTTTAGTGTTGGGCTGAACTTTCCCCCCTCTTTTTGTATTATTTATTATAAAAGATGAGTCATTAGGATGGAGATGTTGGAAAATGCTTTGCATAGTTCCTGAAACATACTAATAAATAGTAAATAAATGCTTTTTCATCAATTCAAATATATCTGATATCAGAGCAAAAGAAATCAATAAGATTCATTTATTAAAAAAAGAAAACCACATGTTGCTACATGATGCTTTCGTTCGATGGGTGAGCCAGCAAGTTCAGACCCCAGCATATATCTCTTGTAAAGGCACTCCAGATGGCCCATCAGGGGCCCAGTGGTGAGTAGAAGGATATCAGATTGCATCAAATCTGAAAAACTGCAGCACATACCATGACTCCAAGCTTTCTCTGACACAAAAGCTGATCTCTTAAAAGTCAATGTTTCCTCTAAGATGCTATAACCCCAGAACAGCATTATTAGGAGAAAATATCAGTTAGGTCAATCAATCAAAAATATTGATTAAGCTCTTCCCATGTGTTAGGTAGTGCAGCTAGGTGGCTCAATTGATAGAGAACTGAGCCTGTAGTCAAAAAGACCTGAGTTCATATCTAGCCTGAGACACTAGCTGTATGACCCTAGACAAGTCACTTAACCCTGTTTACCTTAGTTTCCTCAACTGTAAAATGAGCTAGAGAAAGAAATGACAAAATCACTCCAGAATCTTTCCAAGAAAAGACAAAAGTAGATGGTAAAGTGTTGGACATTACTGGAAGAACTGACCAGCATTTTTGGCTGGTAAGTATGAGAGACTAAATTCCAATCCACATCCTCATGACTTAAAGTCTAGCATCTAGTTTCTAAGAAGTGGCATAAAAAGCATATTTGAACAAAGAAGGAGGTTGTCATTACTCTAGTGAGGACATTGATGTTACTGATACCCAGGATAGAGCCAAAAAGGCTCGGAGAGATTTCTGACACAATTGGTATTATTTCTGTGGAGAATTCATGAGAACTCACATTGAGTCAGCAAGCATTTATTAAGCCCTTAGTATCTACTGGACATTGTGCTAAGCACTATGGATAAAAGTAAAAGCAGAAAGGTGGGCCGCTGACCTCAAGGAGCTCACGTTCTAATGGCAGAAGGCATCCCACAAAAGGAATCTGAGAAAGGAGGAGAGAAAGAAGAGGGGGAAGATCCCATGGGGGAATGATGGAGAGAGGGCAGCATCAGGGGTCATGCCAGGAGACATGATTGGTCTGAAAATGGTCTAAAGTGAAGTTTCTGGGAGGAATTAGCCAGTCAGAGGAAGAGAGGAAACAGAGAATTCCTTGCCCTAATAGAAATGGGGGCTCTTTGAAAACAAGTCTTGCATTTTTTATCACTGTATTGCTTAGCAGAATACTGGCATGTAGTAGGTACTTGTGTATTGATTACCAACAATTATATAGTATATCAAGGTATGGGACATTTGTAACCTATGCCAATGGAGGGGATACCCCAGTCAAAGATTTACCAAAGGGTCAAAGGTTATCACAGCTCAGAATCATGAGCCTGGGTTTTCTTTGATAATGGACACAATGTGATATAATGGAAAGAGAGCAGAATTTCTCATCAAAGCACCTGTTTTCAAATCTCAGATGTGGCTTTTACTACCCTTATGACCTTGGGAAAAATCATTTAAGTTCTTGCTTCTTGGTTTCCTTCTCTCCAAAATGAGGGATTTGGGGGTGGCTAGATGGCACAGTGAATAGAGTCAGAGGCCCCTGGAGTCAGGAGGACCTGAGTTCAAATCCAGTCTCAGACACTTAACTCTTACTAGCCGTGTGATCTTGGGCAAGTCACTTAATCCCAATTGCCCTTCTTTCCCCCCTCCAAAAAGCAAAATAAAATAAAATGAGGGATTTGGAGTTCTAGACTTTTGATTCTCATAGAATCAACTAAGGAAAAAGGCAAGATAAAGACCGACCACCAGGAGGCAGTGTTGTGAAGGGGAAAAGAGGCATTTCTTAGGATCCAGGAGCCTGGGGGGGACCCTGGGCAGATTCAAGCCAGAGTATTTTCCAGGGGCACTAGAGCTATTCTAAGGCACCACCAAGCTCAGATATCGTGTAGTTCTGTGAGTCCTCCACAAGGCAGGATTGGACATGGCCACCAAGCCTGGTCATCAGTCTGATTCAAAATGAGACAGAGTCAGCCAGGGGACACTTTCCATCTAGCTTTCCATCACTCCCCATGCAAATACTCAATGACAGGAATGTGAAGCTGACCCTAGGAAGAGAATGTCAGGCAGGGAGATCCACCTGCAGCAAAGCCAAGAGCCCTGAGACAGGCTCCAGTATAAGGGACCATCTCTTTAGAGTTGGAAGGCACCTTAGAATACATATAATGCCAACTCCAGGACCAGAAGTGACTAGAGCACCATCAGGTCCAACCCCTTCATTTTATTTTATCTTTTAATTTTTTTAAAGCAATTGGGGTTAAGTAACTTGCTTAAGGTTACACGGCCAGGTGTTTCTGTGTGTGGTGCTAAGTATCTGAGCCCGGATTCGATCCCCGGGTCATCCCAACTCTGGGGCCGGTGCTCTTACTCATTGGGCTACCTGGCTGCCCCTAAGCAATTGGGGTTAAGTAGCTTGCTTAAGGTTACATGGCCAGGTGTTTCTGGGTGGGTGCTGAGTGTCTGAGCCAAGACTCCATCCCAGGTCATCCCAACTCTGGGGCCGGTGCTCTTACTCATTGTGCTACCTGGCTGCCCCTAAGCAATTGGGGTTAAGTAACTTGATTAAGGTTACACGGCCAGGTGTTTCTGGGTGGGTGCTAAGTGTCTGAGCCTGGATTCAATCCTAGGTCATCCCAACTCTGGGGCCGGTGCTCTTACTCGCTGAGCTACCTGGCCGCCCAAAACCCCTTCATTTTAAAGATGAGGAAACTGAGGTCCATGGGAGTGAAATGCCTTGCCCATGCTCATTCAGATAACAAGCATCAAAGCTGCGATTTGAACCCAGAACCCCTGCCCTCAGAGACAGAAATATTCAATGAACCACAATGTCTCATTTGGGGTGAAAGGGTGCCCCAGCAAAGCAGCAGTGAAACCCTGATGTCCTCATTCCCTGGAGTTATTCACTGTTCAACTCTCTCTGTTCACTCTTGGAATTTCAAGGGTTATTTTATTTTATTTTGTTTTTTGCCTAATGGAACTGGACATTTTAGCAATTATCTAGGTGCTATTAATAGAGCTAGGCTGTTGCTGCTTGACCTTGGCAGGAAATTCAGGGGGAAGTACTTTCCACTACATTAAAATTCTGGCTGTTTCTTAGTCTTCCATAATTAGATAATTTCCCATGGGCACCGAGATCCCATTGCTATCACCAAAAGGAATCGCCACCATCTCTTTTAGCACCTGGACAAGCAACATTACCCCAAGTGGTCAATTGCACTGAAATGAAGGCTGCAGCCAGGTCAGGTCATGTTTTGAGGTCTGGTCTTCCAATAGTCATTTAATTACTATTTCTTAATAAAGTTTCTTGACTCCCTGCTATGTACAGGGCACCAAGTGAAGCACAGAGAGGGGAGGGGAGGGAAGAAAGATCCATACGAAATGGTTTCATGGTGAGTTCAGGTTGAACTTATTGATGTGTTAGCTTATTGGTTTATTTTCCTGAACTGATAGAGGGTCCTCCCTCTCTTTTTTCCCCCCATTCTTTGTTATAGAGACAGGGCTCTGGGTTGGAAGGAGGGATATACAGTGAATGAAGGCAATGAAGAACAAAGGAGAGTAAGAAACTTTTTTTTTTTTTTAAGAAGGGAATGTCTTCTACCCTAAAGAAGCTTAGAATCTCATCTAGTTGGGGAGACATGCCATACATGAAAATAACTAAACTATAAGGCAAGAGATGTTAAACCCCCCCTCTTTTTTTTCTAGAGAATTTATAATTCCATTGATGTAAGGAATTCCAAATATGGAAGCTCTCTCCACATATGCTGGTTAGCTACTCTCTCAACCTTAAAGTCTTAGAGAATCACATAGGAGTACTTATTAGAAGTTGAACACTCTGCTTAGGAACACACAGCCAGAATGTACTGAACACATACACTCATACACACATACACACACACACACACACACACACTCGAGAAGACACCAAGACTAGAAGCCAAATTTTCTTAACTCCTAGTCCACCCCTCTGTACACTGCTTACCAATCATAACATTAACAGTCATGCACATTTATAGATTTCTCTGTGGTTTGCAAAGCAGTCTACCTTCCTTACATCATTTGCAAAGTTTAAATCACTATATAAACATCTGTTTTTACTTGATGTGTAGTACTTTCTTCATCTTTAATACAGGCTATTCGCCCAATAGTTTAACTGAGACACCAAAAACTAATTTCAGTCTTCATATGAACATCCATTCTTGTATTTCCCCATAGATTAATACTGTATGCACAAATTGGAAAATTTGTCCTTTCCAGGTTAATTCGTACTTTCTTCTGGCCCAAGAATTCATCGCTTTTTTTTGAAGTTTTATCTAATTAAAACAGGTGAATATAACAAGAGACACACCATGGCAAAGGATAGAATAGGGAAGCCTTGAGTTCAATCTCTGCCTCTGACATACTGGCTGTGGAACTATGGGAGAGTCATTTAACCTCTCAATACTAAGGGAATTCTAATCCTATCAATTGCAGAGAAGACAACTTGTTTTAGTAGAAGAAATTTCCTCACCAGGGAGTTCTCCAATACCAGTTAAATCACAGCTTCTGTTCCTACCCCAAATATTGCCCAATTTTCCACTTCATTATCTCCATATATCTATGAATTCTACCACCATCCACACTCCATTCAAGGCTATGATACTTGTTTTTATATTTCATTTGATTGTCCATATTCTACTAGTAGGATATTGGATTTGATGATTATTGATTTTTTTTAATCCAGTTACTTTTGCAACTCTTCCTTTATCAGTCTACCTGCCATCTTTTTTGGGTGCATGCATGTTTAAGGTTGATGCTCTCTTCATGCCAATAGTATATTTAGGGATTGTGTAATTTCCTTGTCTATCTCTCAAAGCTTTCTAATTTGAATTCAGTTTAGATAAAATCATTGCAACTTCAGCTTTTCTAGAGTTAAATGGAAAGTACATCTCATAATCTTAAATTGATACACACTCAAAAATTTCTTTTTCCAAATAAATTTAATACTTAATTTATGTAAACATCTAACTTAGGTTATCATTGTTAGATTTGATTTACCTTCTAATATGCTTACTAAAATTATGTGATTTGCCAGATGGTAATATCTTACTTCATTAATAATAACGCCATTTAAATTTAGCAGTGTGCATGTGCTCTCTCTCTCTCTCTCTCTCTCTCTCTCTCTCTCTCTCTCTCTCTGTCCCCACTAATATGGAAGTTTCTAGATTTTTTTTACTATTAACTCCAAAATAAAATGAGATCTTCTCCAAATGCTCAAGGTAAGAGTTTTCTTCTGGGATTGCCGCTCCACCTTCATTTTCTTTCCCCTCTTTTCCCATCTTTGTTTGTCTGTAAAAACCCATAATCCGCTCATTCTTCTGCTCTTTCTTTCCTCCCTCTCATGCCTAGGTTTGTAATTATGTAGTTAACCAAAACAATACTATGGTTGTCTTTCAATCCCCAGTGACTGTAAAGCACCTATTGATTAAAGCACTTAACCAGATGACAGGGAGCCCATTATGAACATTTCACATTCTGGGAAGACTGAACAATTCACTGGAAGAAAAACACTGACTTGTGAAACTGACAAGAGCACAATGTTTTCTGGATTTTTAAATGCCCGTGTCTTGACTTAGGAAAGAATATTTGCTTTCGGCTGATTTAGGGGATGAATTCCTTTAACTTTTAGAAAATCAAATTTTGGTTTCTGTCAGTTCTCTTTTTGAAGAAAAAAAGGGTGTTTCACATCCAAATTTTTAGATTTCTTTTGTTTGTTTTGTTTTTGATATGTGCCACATTTTTTTTAATTTGCAGCTTGCAAGACAATCTCCTTGTCTAATACTGTTAAATCTTGACAATTCTATGTCTGGGTGTGTGGGACTTCATGAGCATCCCTGTTGGCAACCAGAGAATTTTGTTCATGTGTAGTATTCGCCTCATTTGTGATCAATATCTCCATTAAATTTTCTTGTATCATGTCTTGGGCAGTCAGAGAGTACAGGATTTCTAGGTGGTGCAATGAATAGAGTGACAAGCCTGGAGTCAGGGAAACAGCTTCATGAGTTCAAATCTGCCCTCAGACACTTACTAGCTGTGTGACACTGGACAAGTCACTTAACCCTGTTTTCCTCAGTTTTCTTATATGTAAAATGAGCTGGAGAAATAAATGGCAAATCATGCTAGCATCTTTGCCAAGAAAACCCTAAATGAGGTCACAAAGTGTTGTGAACTAAGGAACAGTAACATTATTTCTTGAAACACAGTGAATGCCATTTTCCACAGTTTTGAGGAAGTCCAATAAATTAATTTTTTCTTCTTGATCTGCTGCTGCCAATTTTTTTTCCAAATTGAGTTATCTCCTTTGAGTTGTTTTCTTTTTTCTCTGCTTCCTTTATTTTTCTACCTCTCTGTCTTGTGACAAGGTGAATATTTTTTTTCATTAAACCCATCCTTTCATTTATATTTTAAATGGATATCATTCATAAGTCTAATTTTATTGTCATCTTATCCTCAGGTTTTCTTAGTTGCACTGAATTTCTTTCTTTTAAATTTCATCTAAAATAATTTTACTTGTTTTATTTGTGTCTTTCATTTTGCAAACTATTTAGTTGGATGTGAGAAAATTCTAGTTTTATTTATGATACTATTGGTAGCAACTTGATAACTTTGTTTTCTAGCATTTTTGTCTCTGCTTATTATTTTAAGAAGTATGACATGTTTACTATTTTGTGAAAATTGTGTGGTTTGCTCGTTTCAAGTTACCTTATTTTTTTCTTTTAAGGATTTTCTTTAATTTTCCATCTTTATGATATTTCATCACAATTTTGTTGTATAATGGATAGAAAGTTGGCCTCAGAACTGGAAAGGCCTTGATTCAAATCATCCCTCACACTAGCTCTGTGACTATGGTAAAATCTCATAAAATCTTAGAGAGTTGTCTGGAACACTAAGGTTCTAGGCAAGAAGGTACTAACCTGTATTTGTAGAAAGAGTTTCCTCATATCAGAGTTCCCTATCCCCAGGAAATCACAGGACTTGTCCCTGTTTCTCTCTCTCTGTCTCTCTCTGTCTCTGCCTGTCTCTCTCTGTCTCTCTCTCTCTGTCTCTGTCTCTCTCTCTCTGTGTCTCTCTGTCTCTCTCTCTGTCTCTGTCTCTCTGTTTCTCTCTCTCTCTCTCTGTTTCTCTCTCTGTCTCTCTCTGTCTCTCTCTGTCTCTCTGTCTCTCTCTCTCTCTCTCTCTCTCTCTCTCTCTCTCTGTCTCTCTCTGTCTCTGCCTCTCTGTCTCTGCCTCTCTGTCTCTGTCTGTCTCTCTGTCTCTGTCTCTGTCTGTCTCTCTCTCTGTCTCTCTCTCTGTCTGTCTCTCTCTGTCTCTCTCTCTGTCTGTCTGTCTCTCTCTCTCTCTTTCTTTCTCTCTCCCTCACTATGCCTAATGAATAATTCATCTCCCTTGAAAGCTCTCCCTTTTCACTCCTTCCGGAAGAATCTCGATTTTAAATATACTGAAGCTGGCAGCCTTGGCCCAAGTCTAGGTTCTGAAGAAAGCACTGAACTTATAGAAGAGACCCTTGGCACTGAATGTCCCATGTGCCATTAACTACCTTTGTTCCTCTCACATGAGCCAGTCAACCCTTCCATAGCTCTGACCATCCATGACATCAGACAATGAGATCAGCTTGTTCCTCACCACTCATTACTTGTTCATTGCTCTCTTCTAATGTGATTTCCATTCCCACTACTCCATTGAAATGTTTCTTGTCAAGGTCGCCTCTGTTTTAACCGCGAAACTGAGTGGCCCCTTGTCCACCTCTTTCCTTCTGGCCATTTCTGATGGCTGGCTGGCATTGTGGAGCATCCTTCCATGTCTCCTCCATCTGCTCTCTCCCCCTGTGGCAGCCATGGCACCATTTGTCTCCCATTCTGACCACTCCTGAGATCCATGGCTGGTCCATCTTTGAAGCACCAGTGTGCTCCAAGGCTCCATCTTCAGACCTTTTCTCTGACCTTCCTCTCTTCTCTTCCCTCATGATCTAATCCACTCACATAACTTTAGTTATTACTGTCTCTCAGTTTCCTCTCTGGCCTAGATATCCAATCTTGCTCCTTCCCCCACCCCTGTATTCCAAACGCAAGTTTGAAACTCTCAGCTGAAAGTTATCTACTCCTTCCTTTAGATCCTAAAGCACAAAATAGCATAGACTAAAGCTTTCCTCTTCCCAGCCTCCCCATCCTCATCCTCCTCCACACCTCCCCAGTACAAAGCCTCAAAGCCATGCTGGGCTGCTTCCTCTCTCTCTCACCTCCCTGTTCCGAGGCAGAGGAGAATGTGCTGGGCTTAGAGTCAGGAAGACATTCTCTGCGATTCTTCCTCTGACACTGACACACCGTGTGGCCCTGAAACTCCCTTAACCTTTCTGATTCTCAGTGTCCTCCGTAAAACTGGCCCAATAACACCAACTGCCTCTTGGGGCTTTGGGGAGGAGCCAGTGAGGTGCCATTTGGAAAGCATTGGCAGATCTTAAGAGAGCCTATAAAGAGAGATGATGCTTGCCTCCACAGCCTGCTGGCTCAGAAAACCCTCTCCTCCCACTGCCCTCCTCTCTCTGCCCACACCGAGCAAGGTCAGCTCTCCCCGCTTTCTGGAATATTCTCTTTCTAGTCATTCCTCTTGCTTCCTCTCTCCCCCATTCCTCCCTGCCCTTTGTTCTTGTGGCTAAGATAAAATCAATGCCAAGTTCTGATGGCAACTGTTTCCTGCCAAAAAGACTCCTGGGGTTCCCTCTATGCCTGAAGATAAGATGCGAATGACTGATCCTGACATCCCAGGACTTTCATGCCCTGGTCCCAATATTCCTTCTGAGATCTATTTCATGATACTCCATTTCATGTATTCTAATAACAATAGCTAGCATTTATAGATTGCTTTAAGGCTTGCAGAGTGGTTTACTAAGATCTCATTTAATTATCCCACTAGACCTTTAAGGTAGGTGCTATTATTATCCCCATTTTACAGATGAGGAAACTGAGATGGAAAGAAGTTTAGTGACTTGCTGAGGGACTCACAGCTAGTAAATATTTGATCCAGAATTTGAAATCAGGGCTTCCCAACTCCAAGTTCAGCACTTTATCCACTGAATCAACCACCAGACTACATTTTCGCCAAACTCCACTGCCCCCCCCCCACAGGTCCCTTTATTCTTTCTGACTTCTGACTTTATTCTTCTGACTCATCTTCTGATGAGTTTTTCATCACCATTAAGAAAAGGAAAAGAACCAAAAAGGGCCTTTTTATTCTGACTCTCATTGACATCACCAAGGAGAAACTGAGTGCTGGGGGCCCAGAGCAGATGGCCATTGGTCCTGAGAGTGTGGGATCCTTGGTCCTCAAAATGCAGATTCTGAAGGATGGTTAAGAGGGATGCTGGGGAGTGGTGCTCTGTCAAAAGGCCCCAAATAATCATATTATCAACAGTGATAGCAATAATAACAGCTAGCATTCCATGGAGCTTTAAAGTCTTACACATTCTATTTCTTTTGATCCTCCCAGCAACCCTGCCATGGAGGGGCTGTCATTATTCTCACTTTGCAGATGAGGAAATTAAGTCTGAGAGAAGTAATTCATACTAATAAAAACAGCTATATATATATATATATATGTGTGTGTGTGTGTGCATGTGTCTGTGCGTGTGTATGTGTGTGTATGTGTGTGTGTGTAGGGGGGTGTCCAAACCCTGGTTTTCCCGACTCAAAGGCCAATGGTCTATACACAATTACTGTGATTTTTAGGAAAACATTTAGGAGTGTTTCAGGCTCCTTGTGGAAAAGATAAAGAGATATGACTTATAGGATCATGTGGTAAACTTGGGAGAGACCGAGTCGGAAGATTGTCAGCGGCACCATCATGGCGCCTTTGGATTCCTGTATCAGCCCTGGAGATGACCTTGCAGATACTCTCTCCCAGACCCACAATTTACAGGTGAGGTAACAGGAGACTTTTGCAAGGTCACAGCGGTCTCAGTCTCAGGCCTTCGACTCCAAGTCGGAGCCTGTCCTAAAAGCCCAGTATAGTCCTTTATCTACCCATTGAAAAGATTTGTGAAACTCAAATGCCACAGTCTAGATGATCATCCTTTTCAAAGTGTAAATCCTTCTCATGCTAATTCTAACACAGCCTGCACTCGGTTATTCAGTCATTGGACAGCATTCGAGCAATTGCTAAGTTCCAGACACTAGGCTAAGTTCTGGGGATAGAGAGACACGAGGGAGAAAGCCCCTCCTCTCAAGGAGTTTCCAAGGAAAGGGGGCTTGTAGGGATGCTGGCCCAGAATGGGAGGTCCGGAGGTCATGCTGCCAAGTCACTTGTGGTGGGCTCTCCATGACCAGTGGCCATGAGGAGGTGCAGATAAACAAGGTAGGGGCAGAGATGCTCCCCTTGGGTACAGAACCAGAGGGGCATGGGACTCCTTGTGGCCAGGCCCTCTGCCCCGCTGCTCCCACCCCATCAGTGACTTCTAGGGACCCTGTGCCTGACTTCACCAGAGGAGACACTGAGGGGCCCAGGCCTAAGACAGCCCCTCTCCACACAATAAGCCTTTCTTCTCATCCTGAGCCTTCAGCTCTTGACCCCCAGGGAGCCTCACCCTGCTATCAAATTCTCTCGCTCCATCCTACCTTTATTAAAATTAAGCAGAGGCAGAAGAGACAGCTGCAGAAGCCTAAAGATGAAAACAAAATATTTTTATTCCTAAAAAAGAAAAGAAAAAGTGACTGTATCACAACCACTTGGTGCTGCATGTTGGAAACCTGAATCCACACTGGTTTCCAGTGCCAATCGCTGGGCGTCCCTGATGGATGCGCAGGGTAGCTCAGGATGCTGGCAGGCAGCCGTCGCCTCAGCTGTGATGCTGCCCTGGGCTGGCTTTTCTTGGCTGGCTGCTGAGGGGCCCTGCAAGGGCCATGTGCCTTGGAGAGGGAAGGATTTGTGATAAATCACATCTGACGGGGAAAGTGGTGCTTGGAGCATTGGGCACTGCCCGTACCATCCACTAACTGATTCGGTTTCTTTTTTTTCTGTTTCCTTTTTCTCTCATTTCCTTTCTTCTCTCTCCTCCTCCTCCTTCCTCCTCCCTCTTTCTCTTTTCTCTTCCTTCTTTCTCCTCTTTCTCATCCTCCCTCTCTCCCTCCTTTCTGTTCTTCTCTCCTTTCTCTTCTCCCCCTCATTCTCATCCTCCCCCTCCTTTTCCTCGCTCTTTTCTCATCTTTTCCTTGTTCTCTCCTTATTCTCACCCTTTCCTCTTTCTCATCCTCCCACTCTCTCTCCTTTCTATTTTCTCCCCTTTCTCCTCCCCTCCTTTCTTCTCCCCTTTCTCTTCTCCCCCTCATTCTCATTCTTCCCCTTTCTCCTATTCTCCTCTTCTTCCTCCCCTTTCTCTTTCTTCCTTCCCCTTCCCTCTCTCCCTTTTATTCTCCTTCTACCCCTCCTTTTTTGGCTTGCAATATATGAAATTGGGAAGATGTGTCTCCCGTTTTGACTGCAAATGACAAAGACTGAGGGGTTCACTGAGAGCCGTCTCTTCCAACAGCTGGCAGACACTGAAATGAAAATGGGAGTTTCATCAAATCCGACAAGTCTAATGGCAAAAAGCAGAATGAGCTTCACCTGTTACAAGCTAAGGACCAGATAACCAGGTGGAACAAGCAAGGATACTATGGGGGAGTGGGGGTGGGAAGACTCCGATTCCCTCTTGCTCACATTTAGGCAAATTAAGTTTGACAGAGACCCAATTTTTGGACATTTTTTTTTGCTTGCTCAGGATGGAGACCTTGCTGAAGCTGCTTCCTCATAGGTAACCCTTGGCAACCTGGTCTTTGGGGCCCCTCTTCCACAAAGCCCCTACAAAATGGCATCTGCGGAAGATCTGAGCCCTGGGCAGCTGTGTGAGGGTTCCGGCCAGCACTGTGCTGGAATGGGCTCCCTTGTCCTGCCTTTGAGAGATTGGGCTTTTTGGGAAGAGCAGGAACAATGTCCACCAAAATCTCTTCTTGCCATGCTCTAAAAGTCAGACCTTAGGTCAGAGCCCAGAGGGGCCCAGCTAACCCAGGGAGGACCTCTCACTTCTGCAGCTTGTCCCCCACCCCAGCAGGTCTGCAGGACAGCACTGTACAGGGGGAAGAGAATGAAATCCAGATGCAGGGGACATAGGTTCAAATCTGAACTGTCACTGTTACCTTGGGGACTTTCGACACGCTATTTCATCTGGCTGGGTCTTACCTCTCATATAGAGAATGAGAGGATTGCTCTAGAAGGCCTTTGATGCCCCTTCTAGCATTAACTCTGTGCTTCCATGAGCCCATTAACTCCAGGATTTGATAGTCTCACCCAAAGGAGATGTCCAGCACCCCTTTGAGAACACGGGCTTACAGAGACTCCGAAGGCAAGCATTTCTATTGCTAAGGTAATAGAAACTGAAAAGATTTACATGCAGGCCAATAAAAGAGGCAATCCCTGACTGTGGCCAAGGATCTCCCTTCCCCCGACACCCGGACAGCCCCGAGGACTTAGAGGATTGCCCCATCTGTCCGTCACATCAGCGCATCCTCCACGATCACTCTGTCCACTTGGGGTGGTTTCTTCCTGGTGCATCTCTCCACTCACTGCCTGCAGAAGGTACATTGAGTGGCAGACAATCCGGCTGCTCTGGGTCCCAGCCTCTGTGCCTCCCCTTCTTTTCAGACCATGTTCACTGTCCTCCTCAGCCTGGGCTTCCTCCAGCTCCCCTGCCCTCTTCCTAGCATTGTCCTCAGATCCCAGATGGTGATGGTTTTACCCTTGGCCCTGTCTGTTGACCTTCATAGGCCTGCCTTTATCAGGTGAACCCTTCCCTGGGGGACTTAGACTAACCACTGGCCATGGGGGAGAACACTGGAGGTGTATTCCACAGCACAATAACACAAGTCTCTTATTTTGGGTTTGGTCCCCATTTCTCCAGACATAATGTACCAGAAGTCCCCTGGGAGGCAGAAAAATGGCTTACAAAGGAGTTTCAGCCTCCATCTCCCTGTGGACTCATCTGGTTCAACCCAGAAAGCATTTATTAAGCACCTACAATATGTCTGATGCAGTGTGAGGGTGTACAGAAATAGTGACCGATGGGCCCTGTCCTCAGGGAGCTTATGGTGTCCTATGAATTGCCAATATGTGCCCTGAGATGTACATTTATAGAAGGAGGGACAATGAGGCCGGCACCAAGACCTGGGGCGAGGATGGAAAGCTTCCCAAGGTCCCTGCACAGCTTCCAAGCAGGGCCTGGGAGGAGCTGAGACATTCTGAGAGGCTGGAGCAAGGAGGAGATTCATTTCCAACAAGGGGTGGGGTGAGAGTGGAGGGGAGAGCCTCGGCAAATCTCCGAGCGGGAGGCAGGTGTCAAATGTAAGAAAGAACAAGCAGACCAACTATTTTTTTTTATTTTTAATCTATTTACTCATTTGATTTGTTTGTTCATTTATCTTCCTATCTATCTATCTCCAGATATGAAGAGTAGTGGAGGAGAACAGTCTGAGACAAACCTGGCAAAGGGGCAGCCCGTAACCCCCCCAGACACCCGCTCTGCCTAGAGCTCAGCCCCCTTGGTGTCCTGGGTCCTCCGCCAGCCCCATGCTCCCACCACTCCACACTGGCTGCCCGTCCTTGGTGGCCTGGCCCTCCCCATTCGTCACACCTGACATCTGCACAGTGACTTAGCTGTCTTTTCTTATCCGGACGCTCCTAACAACGTTCTCCCATTTTGCTGGTGGAGAAACGAACACTCCAGATATTACAAGTGACTTTCTTAAGATCCTCCCGCCAGTAAGGGTTACCATGGGACCCAAGCCCAGGATCCTCCCGGCATCTGCTGCCTTTCCAGTGTCACATTCCCTCCTCTCTGGCTCCAAGTCCGTCTTTCTTTCCAGGCCCAGCCTCCTCAGGGTCTCCCCTGACTCTCTCCACCAAACCTCATCTCCCTGTGTCCTGATGATGTCTATTGATTTCCAGCACCTGGGGTCTTGGGTTGCTGTTTGCATCTCCAACATCTCTGTGATGCAGAGAAGCTGAATGAAGCCTGGAAATAAGAAAAAGGGCAATGTGCTGAGGGAATCATAAGAGCCAGGAACTGTCTTTGTGTCTTTTCTGCCTAGCCGAAGGGAATCTTGTGGAGGGCAGGGAGCTGGGGCCGAGTTCATAGGCTCCTGTGTCTGGAGATTAATCTTCCCAGAGGTCTCCAGCTTGGACCATCATGGACCATCACTGGGCCACTCCCTCCTCCGCAGAGAATTGGCCTTCACCTCCCCCTTTGTCCTTACATTGTTTGGTTCAGGACCTCCCAGACATCTCCACTCCCACTAAGGCTGCATCCCTAGGTCCAGCTTCTCTTTATATATTGTCTTTCCCTATCCCCACACAGTCCTTTGAATTCAGTGACTGCCTAAGTTGGTCGTGTTCACAGCTGGCTCAGAGTTAATGCTTAATAAATGCTCGATTTGGATCTTTGGACACAATCTGAGGCCGGATCAGCTACACTCTCACTCAGGTACCCCCACTTTTAATGAAGAACCCTTCAGAAGCGCCCTTGCCATGTTAGGTATGGAATGTCTAATTGAAAAAGCCTGAGGGAGTCATTTGGATGTATTAAAACAGAAAGGACTAACAGTTTGCTTTTTTGGGGGGGCATAGTAAAGGATTGAGAAGACAGTAGATTCCCATTAATTGGGGAACTCATGGCTAAACAAGTTGTAGTTCATGAATATAATGGAATATTACTTTTCTGTAAGAAACCAAGACGTGTACTCAGAAGATCGGAGATGTATCTGTCAATCAGTCTGTCTGTCTGTCTAGCCACCCATCATTCCATTGTATTCTATCTAATGACGTAATCATTATTCATCAATGTCCATAGAAAGAACAATAACAATAAAACAATGAAAGTGCAGAGTTCTAAAATTCTAACTACAAGCTTCAGAGACACAGAAAAGCTGGAAGGAGTTTGCAGCCCTTCCGTGCAGAGATGAGGAGCTCTGGGCACTGAACACTGCAGGTGACAGGAGACTTCTGTGGTCTGTTGCTGAATTTTGCTGAACTTTTTTCCCTCGCCCTCCCCAGCCCCACAAAGAGAAGGAAAAATATTGGGGGGGGGCATAGGTAACATAAAGCCCCCAAATATGAATAAAATTGTACCTAAAACTAAGTTTTGAAAATCATGCTTTGGTACTTCAGGTCCCCGTCCTTTTATTTCTGTGAGCGTTCTCTCCACACACATGGGTTTGAACCTTTTGATAATAACCATGGCTCCAATGCATCGCTAGCTCTGCGGTCCCTTAGATGTAGGTCTGTCCCGCCAATACTAAGAATAGTGATACTTCCATAGCACTTTGAGGTTTACGAAGTGTTTTACACATGCGATCTCACGGGATCCTTAAAACAATCCTATGAGAGAGGAGATATTATAATCTCAATTTTGCAGATGGGGAAACTGAAGCTAATGGAGGTTAAGTGACTTAGCTTTAGATCAAAACTCCAGTCTTTCTCTCTCCATGCCTGACACTATCTGATGTGTAAGCAATGATACAGATTTCAGTTTGCCTAGGCCTACCCCTGCTGGATGAAACTTACTCATAACCTTCCATAAATTTACCACAAAAAGGCCATCCAATGTGCTGGGTATACTTCTAAAAAAAAATAATAAATCCCAAGGATATCAATGGAGCACGTGGGGTGATCAGCAGCTCCCCTCCCTTTTCAGCGGCCACAGCATTTTCTTTTTTTCACTCACACATGTCTTCACTGATATACTTTGGACAAAACTCCTGGTCTGTAATGTGTTCTAACCACCTCACACCAATCACAGGCCAGACCTGTGCATCTGTGGGTAATTAGATGCTAGTGTATCCTGCGACTCATAGATATGCCATAAGGCAATATTCACGTTATCTCTCACTGAGTCAGCAATGACCACCACAACAATGTCTGGGATGCATCTGGTACCTTAAAGATTGAGAAACCCTTTCCATCCATGATCTCACCTGACCTAAACAACAGCCCTGGGAGAGACGTGCCATGATCACAACCTTCTTGGACTATCTTCAAGGTTTGCTTTGGCTGAAACTCCTTCCTTTTGTGGACGTCTTGGTCATGACCCTCTGCCAGCCTAGGCTGGCTGGTACAAGACCTACCTCACTGGGACCATGCTTTAGTTGTCTGGCCTGGCATAAACCACCAAGTCTACCCCTCTCCTGGCATATGAAGCCTCTAAGGGTCATGTTGATGCCCTGATGAGTCTATGTAATATGATTTAGGAGAGATTTTTAAAAAAATAGATGCATTTGTTATTTTTGGATTTGAAATAACAGACTAACTCTGCTACAAGACATCTTCCTTCAAATAATTCCTTGTTCAACAAATACATGGTGGACACCACGAAAGTCGCCAAAGGATTTGCAAAGTTGAGAGAAGATGTAGTATTTGCTCTCCTAGAGCTTAGAGGCTAGAAGATCCTGACATCAAGCAGAAACAGTGTGCCTTCCTCCCCCAACTTTCCTGCCAACATCTCTCCTTCCTCCCTCCTATCTGTACACTTACATCCCCTCATCAGTCCCTATATAATAGAACCCATTGCCCCCATTCTACTCTGACTCTCTGATTTCCTTCCCTCTTCCCAATGGGGATGGGCAGGGCCCTTCCCTGCTCCCACCAACTGTGTGAGAAGGGAGGTATCATCCATGACCTTCCAGCAGGATGGACAAATGATAGTATTCATCATATGTTCTGCCGCTGGGTCCTAAGGGGCCCCTGGCCCATGCCATGGATCCTGTGGCTGCCCCTAAGGACTTCCAAGTCTCACCAGGAGACCTGCCATTGAACCTTGCTATGGGTACTGTCTTATCAGTTAGAGTGTGAGCTCAAGGACTATCTGGCTATTCCATTCGGTTCCCTAGTGTTCAATATGGTGCTCAGCACAAAGCAAACATTTAATAAAGCCCTATTCATTCATTCAATAAGCAAAAATAGCCTCTGAGTGACCTACAGTCTATTTGAAATACTGTGCTTGCATTTCCACACTGCCAACATCTTGGCACCTGTGAAAAGGAAATATTTACAATGTGTCAGAACCTGCGAATCATCTTCTTGCATGGTCTCTCCACAACAATGCTCCTGGTTCATTTATTTGCTCATCTGAGCTAGAGGAGCAGCCATGCCTGGAATACTCTCCCACCATGAAGCCCCAGTCTCCTTCCAACCGCCATTCAAAGCTTAGCCCCTGTGAGAGAGCTTGCTTGATTCCTGCAGTGGTCGGTCACCCTCCCCCACCCCACAAAGAACTCACGTTTATGCTGTCTCAACATCCGATTGACTTTTCTGTTGCTTCTGTTCTTTCCCACGCAGAACTTAAGCACCTGAAGGCCAAACACGGTTTTTCCATTTCTTTGTAGCCCTGGTTCCTGTCTGTAAGGGTTATGGGATTGAAAGATCTTCCATGCCCCATTGAACTTGCTGATGTAGCAGGAAGGGGCGGAGCAAGAGGAAGTGGAAGCCAAAACTAGAGCTCCTGCGGTGGCTAGCGGTGGTGGCGGTGGTGGCAGCAGAGGCAGCGGCAGCGCGAAGCCCTTTTTGAGTCAGCCAGAATTTCTGCTAAGGACTCCTGCTGAGGACTGTCAGGGGCCAGAGCTGCTGGGAGCGTGCTTCCAGGATGCTGGGTGGTTGCTGTGAGTGGGGAGAGGAGGACCTTTGCCTGAGGTAGCCTGTTCTGTTTTAAAGGCTTAAAAATGTGGGTGCTTTCTACTTTATCTACCTGTGCCAATGTCATAACTACTCTGATGGCTTTCACTTTCTGGTTTTGGGACTCAGTCTTTTGGTATCTTAATAAATTTTCTAGCTTATTCCCCCATATGGCAAGCATGATGTATTTTGTGATGGATAATTATATCAGCATATCTGTAATCTCCATAGGCATTGTGAATATGGCATTGCTGATACATTTGGCGACGAGGATGGGATCACAAAATGTCAGGACTCTATTTGGAAGCAGTGGGGCTTTAGAGGGAAAAATGGCTATTCCAGGATGGGAGGATTTGCCTTATTCCTCTCTAGCCAGAGAATGGGCTAAAAGCACAGGGCCCTGTGAAAACTGGGAACCAAGGCTAAAAGAGGGAGAATCTGGAGATTTGGAAAGATGTTTGAAAACAATACCCATAGAACCTGGCAAAGAACTGGCAGGAGTGTGCAGGAGAGGCTGGGTGCTGCTAACAAGTTATCGCCTTATGTGTAAAAGTAGGGATAAGCTACTGAAGGAAAGAGCTCGGATGGCTA
>NW_027186383.1:3027397-3071142 GCF_028583685.1 Petaurus breviceps papuanus
GAAGGAAGGAAGGAAGGAAGGAAGGAAGGAAGGAAGGAAGGAAGGAAAGAAGGAAGGAAGGAAGGAAAGAAGGAAGGAAGGAAAGAAGGAAGGAAGGAAAGAAGGAAGGGAGGGAGGGAGTGAATGAGGGAGGAAGGGAGAAAGGAAGGAAGGAAAGAAAGGAGGACGGTGGGAAAGAAGGAAATACACATTTATTAAGTGCCTACTTTATAGAACATATAGTAACAACAAAAATGAGAGAAATTTAGGGTGAGGAGGAAGTGTGGTTTTGGGGAACAGCAGGCATTCAGGGAATAGATTCTGGAGGTCTGGGGCAGAAGTGTGTCAGTGATGGTGGACAGACAGCGTGATGACCCAAGGAACAACTGGATGGGTTGTGTACCTCCACTGTTATTTTGTTATGGCCATGTGATTGACAGTCAGTATAATATAACAGATGGGAGGTGGAAACAAGTATTTATTAAACACCAGCTATTTACCTGGCTCTGTGCTAACTGATGTACAAATAGCTCATTTGATCATAACAGCTCTGTGAGATAGGTGATATTATTATCGCCATTTTACTATTGAGGAAACTGAGGCAGGCAGTGGTCGCTACAACAGTAGCACCAATTTGCAAAAAAGAAAGGATCAAGTGATTCTTCAGACTCTGGACCAAATAGTTTGGCTTTGATGTCTGGCAAAATTCTAGCTTGTATTATTAAAGTCTCTCAGTAGTTAGAAAGGGGATCATTATGATCCAGTAAGGTTTGATCAAGAACATGTAATTTCCTTTTCTGAAAGGATTACCAGGCTGAAAGATTAGGGGAATATTGTAAGTGTAATCTAGGACAATTTTCAAGAAAATCCTTGACAGTCACTCACAATATTCTTGTGGCTAAAGTGCCTTCATGTGGGTTAAATGACTAGGTACCAAAGGTGGTGATTCACATAGTTAGAGAGGGCACTAGTGAGGTGGTGGATGGCTCTGGTCATAAACCCAGTCAGATCTTCATTTCTGTGAATGACTTGTATGAGCATGTGAAAGAACAGCTTGTCTCTTACGAAGGAAGAATTCATGAAGGGTCTGGGGGAGGGAGTGATGGAGATGTAAACAAACCAAAAAAGAAAGAAAAGGGCATAAGTGAAACACCGAAAATGCAGGGTCAAGGGCAGGAGCAGGCTTTGAAGGGAACCCAGGTAGGCAAAGCAGCATTGGTTTGAGCATGGGAAATGTAATAAAAATAAATAAACAAGATTCTTGTAATAAAGATTCTTGATTTCAAATACAATAATTTTCTCTTCTTTGACTATGAAAATATTCACATCTGTCTATATTTATTCAACAGACTAAAAAAGAAAAATGAAAGTGGTTGAAATGCTCATGAAATTTGTGTATGACGTAAAACTTAGAGAGATAGTGAACACATAAAATAAGAGGATTAGGATCCCCAAAGGTCTTGGTGGGTTAGAATGATGAGTCACAGGCAAGAAAATGAAATTTAACAGGGATAAATATGAAGTCCTACTTTCAAAAAAGACAACTCTCTCTCTAAGTATAGGGAAAGCAGGCTTGTCTAGTCATTTTCTGGAAACAAATTCAGTTATTTAGTGTTGCAAATTCAATATGAATCGATAGAGTCATACAGCTGACAAGATAAGTAACCAGGAATGCCTCTTATCCTTTGACTCAGTTCCATACGTGTGTATGTGTATATGTGCATATATATGTATGTATGTATGTAAACTTCTTAGAAAAGAGACCTTTATCAGAGGTACTTGCTTCCCCCCAGTATCCTGTTTTTCTTCTAATTTGAAATACATTGGTTTTGTTTGTGCAAGACATTTTTTTTAATTTAATGTAATCCATATTATTGGTTTTACCTCCTGTGAGCCTGGCTCTTGTTTGTTCATGATCTCTTCCCCAGTCCATAGGTCTGACAGATTAACTCCTTCCATGCTCCTTTGATTTGCTTATGTTGTTTTCCAAAAGGAGAAAAATTTATATAGTAACAGCAATACTGTAAAGATCATCTACTTTGAAAGACTTAGTAACTCTGATCAATACATTGACAAAACTACAATTCCAGAGGACTCATAAGGTAACATGATGCCCACCCCCTGATGGTGAACTGATGGACTCAGACTTCAAATTGAAGCATGTGTTTTTTTCTCTTTCTTCCCTTCCTTTCTCTTTCCTTCCTTACTTCCTCCCTCCCTCTCTTCCTTCCTTGCTTCTTTCCTTCCTACCCTTCTTCCTTCTTGACATGGCTGATGTAGGAATTTGTTTTGTTTAACTATTTATACTGGGTTTTTGTCTTTCTTGCCTTCTCAATGGGTAGGGGAGGGGAGAGGGAATTTTAAATCTAAAATGAAGTTGAATTTTTTAAAAAGGGAAGGGGGATAACTAATGGGAACTCAAGTTTGATGATGTCCAGAAAGTATAATCTGACCTGGGATCTCATAAGCTATACCAGTCATCTCTGACAGGTCCATCCAGTCTCTCCTCTCTCCAATTCATCTTCCACAAAACTATTGAAATAATCTTCCTAGAGCATAGATCTCTTACTCAAGAATTATCAATAACTCCTTGTTTCCTCTAGGATCAAAAACACCACCTCTATTTGGCATTTATAGTCCTTCACAGTCAGACTTGAGATCGGGGGAAAATAATTTTGTCCATTTTGTCTGGAATGTAGAAGAAACAAAAGTAAATGATGTGAAATAAGTGACTGGCCCAAGGTGTCTCCCATGACTTGAGCTCAACTTTTCCTTCCTTCCATCTCTTAAAATCCTTTGCTTCCTTCAAGATACAGCTCAGGTGCCATGTCCTCCAGGAAGCATGCCCTGTTTGCTTTAATCATTAATGCTTTCTCTTTCTTTTATTTTTTTTAATTTTTTACTTATTTTTTGGAGAGCAAGTGACTTGCCCAAGGTCACATGGATAGTTTTTGTGCTAAGTATCTGAGGCCAGATTTGAACTCAGGTCCTCCTGACTCCAGGGCCAGTGCTTTATTCACTGCACCATGTAGCCGCTCCAATGCTTTCTCTTTCTTAAAGTACACGGTACACACTTATTTATTTCCATATTGTGTCTCTCGGTGGAATATATTTCTAGAGGGCAAGAATTATTTTCCACCTTGGTCTTTGTATTTCCAAGCCCTTGCAAATAAGAGGTGATTAATTAATACTACTTGAAATGAAGTTGTCTCAAGCTAGGAATTCTTTGAACACAATTCCAAGGAATGGACTATATTTGTCTTTCATTAGAAGACAGGCATAGCTAACTCCAGAGCTGGACGTTACCTGTTTAGAAATGAGGCAACATGTATTTTATTCACCAGCAACAATTCTGAAAAAAAAAATCTTCCACTCTTGATCCTTGTTGGTGGAGAGACCATGCACATGGACAGAATTCCACATCCTTAAGTTAGCCTTGAAATGATGACGTGTCCCAAAGCAGCAAGGTGCTCACCATGATGGCTTTTGTCACCTTTGGTGACACATTGAACAGGGACATAGGCAAGATGGAGAAGGTCAGCCAGGATGGGGAGGTGACAGAGAGTCATACTGCAGTAGAATCACTTGGCCTAGAAAATAGGATGTTTAGGGAGACACGATAGCTATCTTTAAGCATTTAAGGATAATCATGGAGTAGAGAATTGTTTTTTTTTTTTACTTGATGCCGGAAGGCAGAATAGAGGGAAGGGGGTAGAAGTTGTATCATGGTAGGTTTTAGCTTGGTGTGAAGAAAAATAACTGCCCAATAATTAGAGTCCTCTAAAGGAGGAGTCCCTTGGGAGGTAGGAAGGGAGTTCCTAATCTGGGGGGGGGGGTTTCAGTAAAAGCTCAAAGACTTCTTGCTGAAAATGTGGTAGTGGCTGACCTGCCAAGGTCAGCATTAGATCAGATGACCTTCGTGGTGTGTCAAAGACTTCTCCCTGAATCCATTGCATTCTTTTAACATGCAAGTTCTTCTGGAGATTCCATGTAGCTGAAAATTATAGCAAGATGTCTATAATATAGGGGAAAAACATCAGATAAGCAGAGGACCTGGGTTCAAATCCTGATTCTGCCTGAACCGGTATGACCGAAGAGGAGTGCCGTGGGGTTGAAAGCTTTTAAGGCCCCTTCCAGCTCTAAATCTATAGTCCTATAATGCTATGATTACACACATTGTCTTATTTTTTCCAAAAGGGGAAGGCCGGTTCTTTAGACTGTAGACCATGTTTGACTTTCACTTCCAGCAAAATCCTAGAATATGTTACTGAAGTCATGGTTTGGAAGCACTCACAGAAGAGATCACTATGACCCAGAAAGGCATTGGCCAAAGCTGAAAGAGCTGGGCTAGAAGCCCTTGAGCAGTCTCCTACTTCTGAACCTACCATCCCTTCCAACTCTGAGGTCCAATGACATACTGGCATCTAATGATACAGCTCTGTTTGGCCATGCTGGGACGGTCACCCCATGTCCCATTCCTCAAAATCAGCATTGTTTGCTTGCCTTCCCAAGGGGATAAGTAGTGGCTCTGATTCAACAAGCCCTGCCTTTCATGCATTTATTAATAAAAGAAATACAGTTGGGGGGAGCAAGCATCTGCTGGTTGTTGCTGGTTGTTTTTGAGAAAGATAAATAAAAACCAATGGGCCCATCTCTGCCTGTAACGTTGTGCATTGTTTTATTCTCTGACAAAGAGGCTTTGAGGGGTCATGGGCTCCTGGTTCAGATTTCTCTCTGACAAGGATCCATCTCTTGCCTCTAGCTCTACCTAAGATGTCTCCCATGCCTGAAGTGTTCTGCCCCCTCATTCGACATTCTTAAAAGTTCAGTTCATACCTGCTCTCTTTCTTTTTCTTCTTTGGTTTGGTTTCCTCTTTCCCATTGTTCATTCCATCCGATACAATCCTTCTTTACAACCTGACTAATATCTAACGTGAAAGTATTTGCAGATCCTATACTGGATTGTATGCGACATGGGGGGGGGGGGGGAGGGAGGAGGAGGAGAAAATTTAAAACTCAAGGGATTGTGGAACTGAATCTTGTAAAACAAACAAATTAATAAAGACAAAAACATTTTTAAAATAATTTTAAAAACAGGATGTTAAAAAAAAGTTCACTTCATGGGCCCCTTCTTCCTGGCATTCTTTCCTGCTTACTTGCCAACCCCAGTTGTTATCCCCCAAAAAACTCACTTTGTATAAGTCTTGGTAAGAGAAAAAGAGTGTTGGGCTTGGAGGCAGGAAGACCTGAGTTCAAATATGCCCTTGGATGGGTTATATGTTATTGAGTAACATCTCTTATCCTTAGTTGACTCACCTATAAAATGTGGATTAAAACAAAACCTAAAGATTGTCATGAAACTGTGAGAATTGAGTGCAATAATATATTAACAGCATATTCAAAAGTGTAAATTTCTATATAAATATTAATTTGTTTTTCTGTTATCTTGTGTATTCATACTACCCAAAAATATATGTGTGGTATTCCCAAAGTCTTAGGAAAGTTTTGTTTTATGAAATTATTTGAGGGAAAGAAAGAGAATACTGAGAAGCTCAGTAAAAGCCAGGAAGACACAACTCTTGAGTCAAGCTTTGAAGAGAATTAAGGATTCTGTGTAAGAGAAAGAGGGGACAAAGGAGAGTATTCCAGGAAGGAAGGACAGCCCATGCAGAGGTGTGGACACTGGACTACATAATGGCTCATGCCTGTACTCCCAGTTGCCAAGGAAGCTGAGACTAGCAGATCTCTTAACTTCAAGAGTTTTGAGCTGCCATGAGCCATGGCTGACTGGATGTTCACACTAAGGTCAGCTTCAAAATGGTGGGTACCAGGAGCAGGTTTTCTAAGGAGAAGAGATCTGGCCCACAATGGAAGTCAAAATTTCTGTTTTGATTAGGCCTGTCAGTAGCTTTCATATTTCTAGCCCGAGTGAGATGGGGAGATCCAGTGTAGAAAAATCAAATAATAATAATAATAAAGATTGGAGGTTAGGAGTAAAATTTCCTTTTTGAGCAACAGAATTCCACCAATTTGACTGACCTGGGGAGCAGGGATGATAATTCCTATGATTTCTTTTCTCCCAGAATCACTATGAGGTTCAAATGCTTTATAAAGCACAGTGCTTTATAAACCATAAAGTGTTATAAAAATGCCAGCAATGACCTCACACAGGAGTGTTGGGGTTTGGGGGGATTTGTTTTGGTTTTTGACCAGAAACTTTCTTCCCCTGCAACCCTGCTGCCATTCCCACCCTCTGAAAGGTCCCCACCAATGTCCCCAAGCTGGACACCAGGAGCTCTAACACTTTCTTAACTTTCACACCTTTGTCTCAGGAATCTGCCAGCCACTTCCCAAGCCATCCCCTGATGTTTTCTGACTTTCTGCATGATGACTCATGCCTTTGGGCAAACTGCCCCAGGAATTAAAATAGAAAGCCTCCCTAGACCATTCCCCCAGGCTCCTCGCCTATCTGACTCCCTCTCTATCTATCTCCCAGGTTATGACTCAGCCACCTTTCATTCAGAAACACAAAGACTTGGTATTGGATCAGGCCCCAGGATGCTGCCTTTTAATAGATGCTCGTTCCCAGTCCCTCCAGCTTCCTAGGAAAGTGACATTGCATGGCTGGATGACTGCCACACTGGGAAAAAGCACATCCACCTAGAAAGTCTTAGCCAACTCCCCAAGCCCCTTAAGGCCACTTTGTCTGAGTTTACCTTTCCATTCTCCAAGGAAGAACATTTCCAGGACTCTTCCCCCTCCCTCTTTCACCTTAGGGAGCTGGAGTATTCTGGAGAGCCAGAGTTCTAAACACCAGGTAGGGAAACCTCACTTCTCTCTTATCAGGGGGCAGATGCAGCCTTCTCTGGATTTCTTCCATTTATAAAGGAAAGTCAACATTCTAACCTCCCTGTTGAGGATTAGGGGTGCTGGGACCCCTAAATAGGGACATGCATATCCTGCCTGAATGAATTCAATCCAAGCCTTCTTTCAGCCAATGACAAGGCTTATTAGAACACTGCTAGAGGGTGGGTATGTTTCTAAAAATCTTCCATATTGGCCAGACTCTTAAGGAATCTGAGCATTTTGTGTGTATTGACATCTAGGGTTTGACCAGGTGCAGACAATGAAAAGGCAGTTCATTAACTGGGAAGGGCCAATTTCCACAGGTAAATGCTTGGGACCTGGGCCACCTGGGAAAGTCCTGGGGTTTTTCCTTTTAGGGGTTCAGATCCCATTCCCATCCTCTCCATCCCTCAGACTCCCTGGCATAGCACACATTTGCACTTTGATTTGGAAACACAACAGAGATTCGGGCCACTGAGATCACTGGATGACATTTAGAACTGAGAGACCTTTGAGGTCATCTGGTTCAACTCTCTTCTTGTATAGATGAGGGAACTGAAGCAGAGAAAGAGGAAGAGACTAACACAAGAACATCGATGAGTTCAGTGTTAGACTTAGAATTTACGCCAGGTCACAGGACCGCAGATTAAGAGTTGGAAGGGACCTATGAAACCATGGAATCCACCCCCAGCCCTTTCATTTTATAGATGAGGGAACTGAATCTCAGGGGGAGGAAGTAATTTGACTTACAATTAAGGGCTACAGTTTGTTTTTTAACATAATAAAATAATTTATTAATTAATACTAAAAAATAGATCTGTAAAGGTCTTCAGAGAGCATCCATCTATTCCTTATTTTACAGATAAGGAAACTGAGAACCAGCAAATGAAAGTGACTTGTCCAAGGTCATCAGGTAGTAAAGAACAGCATTGGTATTTTAACTGTCTCTAATTTTAGAGCTGCTTTTCTTTACAACTTGGAACAAATCAGAATTCCTTTTCTGTAAATCACCTTCTAGGGTTACAAATTAATTTAAAAGGGTTTCCAGGCTCAGAAACATAGATGATAAAAAGCTGATTTGCAGCCCCTCTCCCCTGAGGTCACGTGAACTCCTGGACACTAGCCAATAATGGAAGGGAAGTGCCAAGTCGCAAGTTCATCTCTAGAATGGTCTACCTTGTCTTTTCAGCTGGGACCAGAAATTGAAGTGTCGGCAGTTTTCCTGAGGCTGCTGGTCCTTGGCAAAGTTCCAGACTAATTTTGCAGATGTGAAGAGGTGCAGATAGCAGGAGATAAAGCCCCAAAGAAGGTATTTTCCAAGTAAAGATCATCCGAACTTGAATTCTGAGTTTTCTGAATTTTGTTTTAATCTCAAAGTTTAAAATCAGTCGCTGTGAGAAATGGGAAACGATTGTATCCCTTTAGATTTCTGTTCAATTAGTCTCCTATAGATAGAGGGTAAGAGATACTTATCTCAAAATGGTAGCCTGCACTGTCTTCAGAAGAGACATCACCAAATGGCAGCCCATTTCATTACTTAAAAATAAGGTGTTTGGACTCAAGAATTTCTAGAGTGTCTTCTAGCGTTTGTCCTTACACATATAGAAGAGTCTAGGAGATGGAGTCCTTTCCAAAGAATGATCTGAATTAAATTACTAACTGATTCTCACAAGTGCAATATGATGGGAAAAAATGATCAATGTTGAATCAGAAGACTTAGGTTTGAATATATCCACACCACTTGCCCAACATTCTAGACTTTCACCATTAGAGAGCCATTCCTTTTAATTACATAAGCTTTGGAGGAGTCATTGTTGAAAATGATGACTTAACACTTTGGTACCAAACCTGATTTTATTGGTGTGGGGAGACCCCTTGTGAAAATACAGCTTTTTCTAATTTATAGTTACCTGGGAGCCCTGAGAGATTGTGATTTGCCCATTGTAACTGAGCCAATCCATGCCAGAAGCAGGCCTAGACACCAGGTCTCCCTCATCCTGGCCTCAAGAAAAGCACAGGATCTACCAAACAATGTCCCCCCTCTAATGATTCATTATAATGATTCATTCAAAAGGTAATATTTGTACATTTTACAGTGTTAGACCTGGAAGAAAGAAGATCAGGGTTCCTATCTCTGATATGAGATTTATAATACAGGAAAAGTCACTTACATCTTTAAGAATTGATGTCCTTACCTGGAAAACTCACTCATTGGACAGGTAATTATGAAGTGACTGCTATGGGCCATATAGCCACCATATGTTGCCAATTTGAAGAGCAAGAAACGTGGCAGAAACAATGGTCTCCCATTCTATTGAGAAGGAAAAAAGCAGCATACATACAAGGTGATAAATACAAAACATAGACAATGTGAATGCAATGTCATGTGAGAGAGTGGAAGGGAGGATGCAATCACACCAATGCCTCCCTCCAAGGGTGGTCATTAGGGCTAACTGAGACAGCGAGTGTCAAGCAGTCTGTAAACTTCAAGAGAGGATACAAAGTGAACTCGGTATGATCATCACCATTATTATGATGTCGTTTCAGTGGCAGCTAAGTGGTTCAGTAGATAGAGAGCTAGAGGTGGAATAAGGAAGACGTGAGTTCGAATTCAGCCTCAGACACTTACTAGCTGTATTTGATCCTGGGCAAGTCACTTAACCTGTCTGCTTCAGTCTCTATCTGTAAAATGAGGGTAGCAATTGCACATACTTCTGAGAGTGATTGTGAGACTCAAATGACATAATGTCCATAAAGCATTGTGTAAATCTTATGCTATAAAATATAATTATTTTATAGGTTTTGTCATTGTTATCATTATTGTTGCAGTAATACATTACATTTCTGCTGGATTGTAAGGCTTATACTTCCCCTTGTATGCATTGTCTCCTTTGATCCTTACAATAATTCAGTGAGGTATGTTTATCAGTATTCATTTTTTTCCATTTTACAGGTAAAGAAACCAAGTCTCTGAGCTATTAGCTAATTTTCTGTTTCCTTCTATATGCTCCACATCTAGCAAACTGAGTAGCATATTGTTGGTGCTTTAAAAATGCTTGTTGATTTGAAAAAAAAATAGGAGTTCTTAACAATGTCAATAACCAATCATTACACCAAAACACAAAATATACCTCTGCCTCTGACAAGAGAGGCAATGAACCATAGGTGCAGAATGAGTCATACATTTTCAGACACATCCAAAAAATAGATTTATTTGTCAGACTATTATTTATTTGTTACAAGGGAAGGATTCTGTAGGTGGAAGGGAAGAAGTGAATGAAAAGATGGGATAATAAGCTTAGGAATGCCAGCTCCCAAACAAAAAAAAAAATAACAATAAAAAAGAAAGAAAAAAATACCAACAAAACATTTTTTAAATACACAGAAGAGAAAGGACTTCAGAGTGAGACCCAAACAGCACAGCTTTGGAATTAATATGTTGAATTTGTTATTTACCTAAAACATTAACCTGTTCATTGTAGTTTTATTTTCTTATCCAACCTGTCACTTTTTTTTTGTTTTATAGGATTATTTAATCCATTCACATTTAAGGTTTTGAAGTTAGATTTAAATTTTCCTCATTTGTCTTTAAGATTGGGTTCTTTCAAGTTATGATTTACCCCTCTTCTGTTGTAAACAATGTATGATGTTCCTTTAACCCTCTGAGCTTTAAAGTATATGCAATAGACATTCATAATTTCACACACTGTCTTCTTTTCTGTATTTCTTTTTTATGTGGAACTATATATGTTTATTGGGATTTATGAAATTCCGATTAAAGAAAAACACTTCAAAGTCTGGGAGAAATATTTTTTGAGTGGATGAATGTAATGAATCAGGAGCAGATGAGAACCTGATTGTTCTATTAGGTTCCAAATACCAAGGGACAGGAGGCAACACTTTGTGTCTTTGTAAGTTAATACTTGTAGAAAATTGGTTGAGAACAAGACAGGTGCCTGGGGATTGAGGTACAAGGGAAGGGAAGAAGAGGTAAGAGGGCACTGCTATTGAGAACTTGTCATGGGAAGTGGGAGGGAAGGTACAGACTGCCTCCTTTTCATGACTCCATTCCCTTTCTTCAAGCTGCCCCCTTTTGCTGCAGGATAAAGAATGATGTAAAGCAGGGGCCCCAGAAAGGAATGTGGGGTGTGTGTGTGTGTGTGTGTTTGGGGGTGGGGAGGCAGGGAGTGCCACCTCTCCCCCTTGATTAAAGCTTTTAAAAGCTCCACCTTCTCCTCCTCCCTTCTCTTCTGGCTGGTCTTACAGCCCCTTGGCAGGTTGCCAGAAGAAGGCCCTCCATAGTTGCCAGTTTCTGCATACAGAGGAAAGGGTCCTACCCTTACAGCTCCCTGTGCTATATGGGAACTGTGTAATGAAGCCAGATGCCTCAGTGGGATTCAGTGGGGCTGTTTCCCATCCTTTCCTGACTGATACCAGCACAGAAGCTTGTTACCCTCTTGGCATATCTTGAATTGCTGCCAGGATACTCCCTGATGGACTTTGTACTCAAAGCTTTTCAAGGTCTACATCTTGTCTGCATGGTGCACTAACTTCTGCTGGCAAATATTTTGACTGTTGAGTAGCAGAATGCATCATGCTTGACAACTCTCCCATCCCATTAGGGCAGAATGACCTCACTTCTACCAGCTGTTTAGTAACTGTTCTTCCCCATCTTCGTTGGCCTGAGAGCAGAGCCAGGACTAGGACAGGGTAACTAGGGTCGTGTCTAGAGGGCCAACATGAAGTGAAAGGGCAGAATGCTATCTCCCCCTGGGGAGGATGAACTTCCTTCCTGAAGTAGTCTCTAAAATTGTTCCCATGCCTGTGAATCTTATCTTTCTTCACTACATAGCATGACCTCTTTCCATTGCCTCGCCTTGGGCCACCACCCCAAGGGCCATAGGATTCAGACTGTAGAGGCAGGAAGGATTTCAGAGGCCTTCAAGTCCAAATTCTTTATATTATGGAAGAGCAAACTGATACCCAAGAAAGTTAAGTGACTTGCCCCGGGTCATGGAGGTAACAAGTACCAGAAGAGGCAAAATGTGAACCCAGATCTTCTCAATTCACAGGCCACTCACTATACTCTGGGCCTACCATCTCCACAACATCCTTTAGAGATTCCTCCCAGGCAACCATCTTCTCTCCCAAACTCACCTATATTTAGGGCAGGCCTATTCTCTGGTCCTCACTCCAAACTGTTCTTGCTCCAGTTGAAAATATGCCTAATTGGGGCAGCCAGGTAGCACAGCGAGTAAGAGCACCGGCTCCAGTGTCGGGATGACCTGGAGATCAAATCCAGGCTGAGACACCTAGCACTGATCCAGAAACACCTGGCCGTGTAACCTTGAGCAAGTTACTTAACCCCAATTGCTTAGGGGTGGCCAGGTGGCTCATCAAGTAAGAACACCGGCTTTAGTGTTGGGATGACCTGGATCAAATCTGGGCTCAGATACTCAGCACCACACCCAGAAACACCTGGCCATGTAACCTTGAGCAAGTTACTTAACCCCTATTGCTTTAAAAAAAAATATGTTTAGTTTTAGCTCTCTCTAGTAGAGACCTTGTTACAGATTTTGCCCTCGGTGTTAATTAGAAGAATGATATGCAATGTCTCTGATAAAGGCCTTATTTCTAAAATATACAGGGAGCTGAGTCAAATTTATAAGGATACAAGTCACTCCTTAACTGACATATGGTCAAAGGATATGAACAGGCAGTTTTCAGATGAAGAAATTAAAGTTATCTATAGTCACATAAAAATGCTGCAAACCACTAGTGATTAGAGAAATGCAAATCAAAACAACTCTGAGGTACCACATCTCACCTCTCAGATTGGCTAACATGAAAAAACAGGAAAGTGATAAATGTTGGAGAAGATGTGGGAAAATTCAAACATTCATGCATTATTGGTGGAGTTGTGAACTGACCCAACCATTTTGGAGAGTAATTTGGAACTATGTCCAAAGGGATTTTAAAATGTGCACACCCTTTGACCCAGCAATATCACTCCTAGAGCTATATCCCAAAGAGATCATACAAGTGGGGAAAGGACCCAGATTTACATAAATATTTATAGCAGCTCTTTTGTGGTGGCAAAGAATTAGAAATTGAGGGGATGCCCTTCAATTTGGAAATGGCTGAACAAGTTGTGGCATATGAATGTAATGGAATACTACTGTGCTATAAGAAATGATGAGCAGACAGACTTCAGAAAAACCTGGAGAAACTTACATAAACTGATGCTGAGTGAGGAGAGCAGAACCAGGACACTGTACACAGTAACATCTACATTGTGGCATCATTGACTTTGGTAGCCTTTGCTCTTCTCAGCAATGCAGGGATCTAAGACAATTCCAAAAGGCTCCTGATGGAAAATGTCGTCCGTGTCCAGAGAAAGAGCTGGGGAGTCTGAATGCAGAGGGAAGCAGATTGTTTGCTCTCTCTTTTTTAAAGTTTTCTTTTGTTTTTTTCTTTCTCATGGTTCCTCCCTTTGGAGCTAATTCTCCTTTACCGCATGACTAATGTGAAAATATGTTTAATATAAATGTATGTGTAGAACCTGTATCAGATACCCTGTCTTGGTTGGGGGGAGGAAAGGAAGGGGAAAAATTTTTAATTCAAAAGCTTATAGAAATAAATATTGAAAACTAAAAATAAATCCATCAAAAAACAATTCAGTAAGCTGCAATTTCTCCATCAGTAAAGTAAGGCTAATAATAGTAAGTTACTAGTAACTTATGGATACCTAGTTTTGGGAGTTATCGTGAGCAAGAAAGTGCACAGAAATTGCTCTGGGATTGCTCTCCATCATTAGTCCACATTTGGGAAGGGGGTGGGGAAGTAACTGCAAAGACCATGTTGGGAATTTCTCTCTCTCCTCCATGCAGGGAAACCCCCCACCCTGTTCAAATTTCTGACATGAAATTGTTTCTATTCTCTGGGCCTCAGTTTCCCAATCTATAAAATTAAAAGTCCTCTGTGGTGCCTTCCAGATTTAATTCTGTTCCCCTGTGACTCTGGGCAAAGGATTGAACTTTCCTGGGCATCAGTTTCATGTTTTTCCAAGTGAAGAGGCTGAGTTACAGTCAGATCCTTCACTACTCTCAATCTATGGGTCTCTTTTGGAAGACAAATGTCCACTGCTCCAGCAGTTTGCCTTGGGCTGTCCCAGATTATTACTGATTAAGCTCTATCTAAACACAGCCTCCCCTTACCCCAACGCACTCAGATAAATCTATAGCAGAGTTAATTTAATGCAAGGAGCTTTTAAACCAGACTTAATGCATGTGGCATAAGCTACTGCTTTCATTTAAATTAGCTAAACCTCATATTTCCCCCCAGAAGCAAAAAAAAAAAACACAATAAAACCTTAATAGGGTGTAGGGGGTGGGGGAAGGGGAGCAGAATGCTGGGTAAGATAAATGGACTTTGATTATGGTTATTCATTCTAGTAATTACAGATGAATTCAGCATATTTAAAATAACTAGTTTTGAATACACTGATGTCGCCATCATGTGATTGTACTGACTGACATATTTATGGATGAATTCCTCAACAAATAAATTCATATTCATTCGGCACTTACTATAAGCAAGATGCCTTGGAAAGGAGGAGCATGCAAATAAACAAAGAAAAAGCCAGGCAAAAGGCAGAAGTGTCCCTGTCCTACCTGTCAGGGACGGAGAGCCAGGCAAGAGAGAGCTTCCTGAAAAGATGCCAGTGCCAATCCCCATCAATGAAGGGGGTGGGGCCCCAAAGCAGCAAACGAGCAGCCGCCAATGAATGTCACAGATTATACTCACAATGATTGTCACTTAGTACCCGAGTGGGTTTTGATACAATCTGGACCATGTTATGAGGATGCTTTTTCTACATTTCCATCATTGACAGCAGATGTTGGCACATAAACTAGTTTCCAGCGTGGTCTTTTTGCAAACACACACCATGAGCACAGGAATAAGGGATGGCCAATTGTCCCGTGACAAGATACCTCTTGGTGGCTTTGGAAACAGGATGAAATCAAATCTGCCAATCCCTTCACTGCCCACTCCAAGAAGAAATTTCCAATAAAGGTCACCACCTCACAGTGCCCTGGGCATCGATTGAAGACCATGACTACCAGAGCAGGGGCTACCTGCTGGTGTGGAGGCAAGGTGTCTCATGCATATCTTCCCTAAGCCAAAATTAAGCATTCCAATTCATAAACAATAATAGACTTTAGCGTTTGAACAATGTTTTCCCTACATATCTCATTTTAGTGCAGGATTATATTCAGAGCTCCAAAGGATACTGTAGCAATGAAGCCGTCCCTTCAGTTCGTAGATCAGGGGACTGAGGATGTGTTGTGATTTCCATTTGGCAGGTGGAATTGTAGAGTCGAAGCTGGCGCCAGAAGTGGAATTCAAATCCACATCTTCTAAGTCTATTGATCAACAAGCATTTATGTGGTAGGTTCTGGGGTATTAATGACCAAAGTAACAGTCCCTCCCCTCAAGGAGCATGTATGCTAATGAGCAAGACAACCACGTGCATCAGATCCATGTGTGTGTGAGGTTGAGATGAGGAAGAGGACCATTCCAAGCTGGGGAGTCAACAGTTCCCGAGAGAGAAGGGAATGCTGCATGTAAGAAGAGCCAAAAGACCAGTGCAAATAAGGATGGTGATGTGTCACAGGGAGAGAAGGAAAGCAAAAAGCACCTCCAAAGTGCCTTCCCTGTACCAGCCACTCTACAAAGACTGTCTTTTCAGATCCTCACAGTCACTCTGGGAGGTAATTACTATTACGATCCAGATAAGGAAACTAAGGCACACAGAGGTTCAGTGACTTGCCCAGGGTCACACAGCTAGGAAGTGTCTGAGACCCAATTTGAACTTGGATCTTCCTGGCTTGGGTTCCAGCTCCCTATTCACTGAGCCACCTAGACCTGGGATTTCATAAATGTAAGGAACTCTCCTCTTGAGAAAGTGCATGTCTATCAGTGCAGTTTGGCAACTGCTTTATAACTGACAGTCTGAGACAGTAGTCCCGGGGCAGTGAAAGTTTAGGTGACTTGCTCGGGTAGATGCAGGCAGTGTGTGTCAGAGGACGGATCTGAACCCAGTTTTCCCCATTCCAGGGCTGGTTTTCTATTCACGTGCAATAATAATATTTAAAGTGCAGTACCACGCTCCCCTCCCCCCAGGACTAATCTCTGATTCTAAACTTGTTGGCTTCTGTTAACACTGAGCAAGTGGAAGTTGTTTTAGGCTCTTTAGGAGATCTGAGAGAATGAATCCCCTTCCTTTCCGAACGAGTCTCTTATTGTTAGTCGCTGGCAGATGGGAGGTGTGATCATGATCTAATATCCTGCTTACTTTCATCATTCTTTACTGAGAAGCTTGCACCCCATCTCAATAACCTGCATAAGAGGCCTTTTAGGGCACCTTTAGTATGAAGAGAAATAAATTCAGCTTTGCTTTTTCTGGCCAGAGTTTGCTTTGGTTTGCCATCCGAAATGTTTGTCTTTGGGACTCTTCATGCTATGGTGTTCACATGTCTGAAGATGCTGATGGGGGGGAGGGGGAGACAAACTCTCACAGAATCATGAACTCTTCACATAGTGGCCTTTAAGACTTACTAGCCCTACCTTCTCATTATACAGATAGGAAATTGAGGAAGACAGAGATTCAGTGATTTGCCCCCAAATCCCACAGTATCCAAATACCCAAGGCAGAATCCAAACCCAAGTCCTACAGTTAGAAACATCTGACTCTAAATCTTTAGTCAAGCACATTATCATTCAACAAGTACATGCCAAGCATTGGCTCCCTTTTCCTCAGCCCCTGGGTGAACTGTGTTGTCAGACACCTGGGACAGCTTTGTTCAGAGGAGCAGCTAAAAGCGTGCTTCCCCACAAATCCAGACAAGTGGACGAACCAAGCTGACCTCTGAGCTGCATGAGGAAGGGATACGTGCGTCCATCCATTGATCAATGATTGCTCAACTGACTCTGTGTTTTCCTTTGCTAGCTGCTGTGAAAACATTCCCAATATGTGGCCATGTTAAGCTGGGAAACTTGTTTTTCTGGTTCTCTGGAAAGCAAACTCAAGCTTGAGCCTCTGTGTGCACAAATGAGCAGTGTGAAAGCTGGGGGCAGAGGGTTCATTATTAAACAATGAAAAAGTGTGAGCACAAAAGAGAGTGACATGGGGGTGTGGAAGGAAGGGGGTGCGTGGACTCCCAAAGCTCAGGAGCTGCAGTGCTTTTGGGTGCCCATGAGCCGACAAGCCACCCATCACTGAGGCGTTGAAGGAACCTGCCTTTGATGACTAAGTGCTGACTTTTAACAAGATGGGGCAAGGTGGAAAGGAGAGAGAAGGGGGAGGAAGGGAGATCTCCAGGCACATTCCCATTTTTATTGTGGCCATAGGGCGGCAGGTGGAGATATTTTCCAGGGATAGAAAAAATCTCAAATCTGGAAGAGACATCAGAAGCCTCTGGTCCAAATGTGACCAAGAATCCCTATTACGATGCCCTAAAAATAACGAATAAGCCTCTGCCTGGAGACCGCCAGAGAGAGAAAACCCACATCTCTCTGGTCAGCCCTTTCCTCTACAGGACACCCCTTGGATCACATCAGAGGAATCCAGTGGATGCAATGAGAAGGGAATCCTCTGGAAGGATGTGGGAGAAGAGCCACCATCCCCAGAAAAGGGCGAGTTCCCTTAACCTCCCTGCACCCATTCTGAATACAAACAGATCTCAGATCATACTGTCCTCTCATGACTCCTTCAGACCAGACAAAGCCAAGTGTAAGGGATCTGCACCTGCCCCACCCCCATAAGCTTTGCAGGCCTAGGGTTTGCATGTCACAGCAGCCCAGGGTCCGGTAAAGGTGAGATTAAATCATCTCTGAGTTACTTTTAGATGCTGAGACTCTATCCCTATAACACCAGGGACCTGGCAGATTCTCAAGAAATGCTTGTTGAACAGTGGAATGTCTCCTTTCTATCTTTACCAAGTGAACCCTGCTCTCTGAGCAATCTCTGTCATGAAAGACAAACCCTTTTGTGGGAGGGTCCCTGAGCACCCCTAAGACAACAGAACTCCATAAGCAGAAGAAGAAGAATGAAGTAATTCTAAGAAATCACAGAGCCCAGGGCAATTCTTAGATCACTGAGTTATTCTGGAGACACGATTCTTATACCCTGGTATTCATTGTTAGAGGAATTTATTGGATCGACCTAAGAAAGTGTATCCAACAGTTTTTGCCCCATGTGAAATCACTGAAATTGTCTGACACTGAGTTTCCCCATTTGTAAGGGCAGCAATTGTCCTGCCCAGGGAGATACCCTTGACCTTTCACTCTCTTCCTCTCCCTACCCCCCCACCCCACCCCAACTATCCCAGTTAAGTCTCATCACTTCTAACTCCCATACTTAGAGACTGGAAGTGGTGGCCCAAGGTCACATGGGGAGTAGGTGTCAGAGCCAGGATTTGGACTCAGTTCTGAAACCCAGTGCCTTATTCTCTCCACTCATCAAGGACCCTAAGGGCTAGACAGGGCTTAAGGAATATTTGTGGAATGGTCAAAAGCAAACAGGCAACCATGTATTTAGCATCAACAATGGACTGAGGAACCTGCTTAGTACAATATGTCATTACAAAGAAGCAACTTGTCCAGGTTTTTGCCTCATATTCATCAATGAGTCAATCAACAAGCATGTTTTTGTGCTTGCTACATGCCAGGCACTATGCCAAGCTGAGGTTATAAAGGGAAAGACAAAGCAAACAAAAACCCCTCAAACTTTAACCCAGGCCAGCCCTCAAAGAGGGTAAATTCTGAGGGGGTGGGAGGGATGTGATCAGACCGCCATTTTAGGGAAATCACCATGACAGCTGAGGGGAGCATAGATGCACTGTGTAGGCAAAGGTCGAACTCGGAAACCAAGATGTAAAAACACAGAAAACAAATGGAACTATGTAAATAACCTGTGCACAGCCTGCTTGCCTCCTGCGGCAGGCTGCATCGGGGAGGGGAAGGGGAGATGTAGAGAAATCCACGCATGGGAAAAGATTTTCCAAAAGCTAAAACACAATGGAAACAAGGGCTTCTCCTTCTTTCCTTTGGGACAGAAACATGAGATGGGAATTGACAAATCTGCTAAAGAGGGCTTGGGAATGAAAAGTGAGCTCCCCTTATGCCAACATGAATTTCTTCCTTTACCAGAAGCTGTCCACATGCATAACGTCCAGCTGAAGCACATCCACGTCTCCCCACCAGAGGCTGGGGCTCCTGGCATCCTCACTAGAGAGCCCTGATGAGCCCTTACTTGCACTGATCAAAGGGCCAGCAGGGTTGAAAGAGGAATGAAGTCCCATGAACTTTTGCCATCTGAGAGCAGCTAACCTCTGAGGGCCAGAGGCATGGGCAGGGAGATGAGAGCAGACTCAGCAGACAGCAGCCCAAGTGTGTCTGGCACAGTGCTGGCCACTGGGAGTAAAAAGACAAAGCTGAAGCAAACTTCCCTTGAGGAGCTTGCATTCTCTAAAGGGAGAGTATGCACATAAATCTAGACACAATGAATAAGAGATAATTAGAAGAAGAGGGGATTTGAATCGGGGGAACAAGGGAGCTTCATTTAGAAGCTGATGCTTGAGCAGATAATGAAGGAATCAAGTGCTCCCAGGACATGGAGGGAAGGTGGAGGAGCATCCCAGCCATGGGGGATGGGCACCAGCCAGCACTAAGGCACAAAGACAGAAGATGGAATAGCAAGTCAGTGTGACCGACCATACATTGTCAGAAAGGGTGGAACATGCAGTGATATTGGAAAGTCAGGGCGAGCTCAGGGAAGGAAGAGCTTAAAAAACCGGAGAAGTTTAGCTTTGATATTATGATCTAGGAAAGCAGCTGGTGGGGGGTTCTTACCTAGATTCAGGGGACTGGGAAACGTAGGGTAAGATCAGGAAGGAACTTTGGAAGTCATCTATTCTGTCTCATTTTTACAGAAAATGAAATTGAGGCAAAAAGAAGTTAGATGACATGGTCAGGGTTACAGGAGTTGGACTCAGCTCAATGGGATTCCAAATCTAGCACTCTTCCTTTTGCAACCAAAACTTTCAGTTAATCTGAGAAGGCTTCAAGGAAGAGGCTCAGGCATGATTTAAATGATGGGAGAGACAACTTCCCCAGCTGAGGGCCCAGCATATTTTCATGGATGAAGACCATTCAGATATATAGTGAGTGGTCTCAAGAGTCCAGAAGAACCTGTAACACCCATACTGTCAGAGGCAGACTTTGGATCCAGATCTTCCTGACCACAGATTGATGGGCTAGAGCACTCTATTTAACAGTGCCCAGCACATAGAAGGTGCTTAATAAATGTTTGTTGGCCTACTGGTGGCTGCCTCTAGGATCACAGGTCTAGAACGAGAAGGGGCCTCTGGGGCCACACAGCACAATCTGCTGAAACTGAGTTCAGAGAGATTTTGTAACTTGTCCAAGGATGCATCTAGTACATTGCAGAGGCAAAATTCAAACCCAGGTCTTTTGATGGGAAATCCATCATTCTTTGCCCTATACTATGCAAGCAGGGAGCCATTGAACTTGAAACAAATGACAGAGGTTAGGTTGAAATATGAAATCCACCACAGACATGAGTATCAGCTAAGGCTTTGCAATATAGACTTGAGACCTTGCACTTGAATGAGAGCCCAATGGGAATTCATTCCTAATTGCATATGAATTAAGGAAAGCTTCCTATTGAGAGGCAAAGTCAAGCAGACATTTCTATGTTTTTTCGATTTTCTGTGCCAATGAAATAAAATTAGCACCATATAACATAAATGGAAGAAAACATCTGTCAACTTGGCATCCTGATGAGGCCCCAGGAACATCCCTGAGAAATGTTAATGGGTTAGTAGCAGGTGCATTCTTAGCATATCTGTTCTGGCTGTGGGTGCTGCTGATTCCTTGGCAGTCATTCAGGACATTGAGAAGACAATGACTGTGTCCATGTTTTCCATACCTGCTAAGGAGAAAAGAACTAATGTTTAGATTTTTGAGACCATGGACACTCAGATAATCCAGGGTTCAAAAATGACAAATGTTAGAGGGGATGTAGAAAAATAGGAACACTGATACATTGTTGGTGGAATTGTGAACTGATCAAGCCATTCTGGAGAGCATTTTTGAACTATGCTCAAAGGGCTGTAAAACTGTGCATACCTTTAACCCAGTAGTATCAGTACTTGGTCCATATCCCAAAGAGATCAAAGAAAAATGAAAAAAAATGGCCCATATGCATAAAAATATTTCTAGCAGTGCTTCTCTGTGGTGACAAAAAAAAATGGAAATTGAAGGGATGGCCATTCATTGTGATATATAATCGTGATGGAATATTATTATGCCCTAAGAAATGATGAGGGACTTGGTTTCAGAAACACCTAGGAAAACTTATATGAACTGATACAGAGTGAAGCGAGAAGAACTAGGAGAACATTGTATATAGTAACATAACATTGTATGATGATCAACTGAATGACTTGGCTCTTTTCAGCAATACAACAATCTAAGACAAGTCCAAAAGACTCATAATGAAAAATGTTATCCACATCCAGAGAAAGAATCTGAATGCAGATCAAAGCAGACTATTTTCACCTTTTTTGCCCCCTTTTCATGGTTTTTCCTTTTGTTCTGATTATTTTTTCACAACATGACTAATGTGGAAATATGTTTAATTTGATTCTACATATATAACCTATATCAGATTATTTGCCATCTTGGGGAGGGGAAGGAAGAGAGGGAAAAACATTTGGAACTCAAAATCATTTTTTAAAAAGTTAATTTATTTTAAGTTTTTAAAATTCATTTCCGTAAGTTTTACATTTTCTCCCTCTCCCCCCTCTTCCCCAAGATGGCATGCAATATGATATAGGCTCTGCATAAGCATTCTCATTGAGCATATTTTCACATTAGTCATGTCATATAGAAGAATTAGCATGAATGGTAGAAACCATGAAAAAGAAAGAATAAAATAAAATAAAACAGAATAATAAAAAAGAGCAGATAGTCTGCTTCGATCTGGATTCTGACCCCACATTTCTTTCTAGGTCCTTGCATTGCTGAGAAGAGCAAAGGCTATCAAAGTGAGTCATTGCACATTGTGGCTGTTACAGGGTTCTCCTGGTTCTGCTCTCCTCACTCAGAATCAGTTTATATAAGTCTCTTCAGTTTATTACGAAATCCGTCTGCTCCTCCTTTCTTACAGCACAAGAGTATTCCATCACGTTCGTATACCACAACTTGTTCAACCATTCCCCAATTGATAGACAGCCCCTGGAACTCAAAATCTTATAAAAGAGAATGTTAAAAATTATTTTCATATGTAATTGGAAAAAATAAAATACTATTAAGTGGGGAAATTATTTTTAAATAAATAAAAAAATACTTTTAAATTTTTCTTGTTTTCTTTTTTCTGGTTTGTGGGGGTATATTTTGGCAATGTGACTCATATGGAAATGCATTCTGCATGATTTCACAGTATAATCTACATTCAATCGACTTCTCAAGGAGTGGGGAAGGGTGTGAGGGAGAGAGAGAATTTGCAACTCAATTTTTTTAAAAAAAGTAATGTTAAATGTTTTTAGATGTAATTGAATAAAAAAATTAAATTAAGACACAACACACACACACACACACACACACACACACCACCCCGGGTTCAGAGGTACAGCAGGTAATCACAACAATCGGTCTTCATATGAAGCTCAGCTCTAAGTATGTTCCACGTTAGTGTGATACACAGGGTAGAGGCCTCACATTGAGAAGGACCAGCATTCTAGGTTTGCTTCTGACATATACTGGTCGTGAGACCCTGAGCAAATTCTTCATCTCTCTGTGCCTCAAGCCAACCTTTAGAACCCTCAAAGGTAGTCGGTGCCATGCTGCATGCTGAAAGGATGTTCATCACCTGGGAATTCCCCACATCAATGAAATGCCCGAGATAGCGTATGTATAGCTCGCACTGGCAACGTGTTATCTCAGTTTTGTCTCCCAACAACCTCGAGCAAACCCCTAAGTGTCCGAGCCCAGCTTTTTCTCTGTACAATGAGGCAGGATACAAATGCCATAATAACATGAGGAGTTAAGAAATTTGCGTGTGCTCACACAGCTAAGGCAATATATATTGCTATAATTGCTATACATGCTAAGGCCAAAACTGGAGTCCGGGTCTGTCCGGACGCCAAAGCCAGCACCCTTTCCATTAGACCGCACTGTTTCCCAAGAAGAGGATTTTTCTCAGGCAATCAGTCTTTGTTATGATGCTCAAGCCGTCTGCTCCCCCTCTTATCTCTTATGGCCAATATTATACCATTCCCACTCCTTAGAGCTGTCCAGCTGCTTCCCATTCCTGGCAGGTGAGAGACCCAGGAGGTCCCTAGAACATGAACTTCAGGTGACCCAAAGCATGGCACGCTGGATACCCATCTTTAAACAATGCAGGCAAATCCTGTTGGAAATGATGATGGTGGCCCCAAAGGGGAGAATAAGGCACAAGAAGAGAAGCAGGCGTCAGTTAGCACAGAGACTGGAGATCTGACCGATTTGAAGTCGGAAGCAACGGTTCTGTTTACACGCTTCTAATGAAAACAGCATCTGGTCCATGGTGGGTTCTTCACAAATGCTTATGGGCTGATTTATATCAGCATCTTTAGTGGTAGCAAAGGAATGGAAACAAAGAGATTGGCTGGAAAAAATGGGTCTATGACAGTGAACGTGCAGAACAAAAACCAAAAAAGGACTGTGAGGAATTCCTAGAAATAGGGGAGGACTTCGAATGCTGGGGCAGAATGAGAGAATAAGAAACAGCAGAATCCTGGGAGGCCCCATGATCACAGTGACGTCACTGCAAAGGTCCCGGACTCTGGGTAAGGGAAAGACCAATGATGTCACCGGACAGCTGCCTCCCTCCTCTGTGGGGCTTTGGGGGAGGAAGCCTGGGCCACTGGAGGAGAGCTTCAAGGCTACGGCTTCTTGCTTTACTCACTTCTGTTATAAGTAGGAGTTAATGTGGGAAAGGATAGTTCTAGATAACTGATTTTTTTTAATCGCTAATAAAATTTTGAAGGCGGCCATAAAAACTTTAAAAAAAGAAAGCTAAATATAGAGTCAGATGACTCTGGTTTGAGTTCTGAGGTTAAAGAATTTAACATGTGACTTTGAAGTCCCTTATCCTCTCTGGACCTCAGTTTTCTCTTCCGTAAAATAGGGATGCCAAAGATCAAGGAGATGGGTGTCTGAATCCACAGTAGAGGAAAAGCATAGTTTGATGTGCTTTGGGGAGAACATTTTAGTAGTAATTAGGAGAATGGGAAGGAAAAGGGAGAGAATGAAGCCGGGAGTCTTGTATAAGAAACTCCAGTCACAGTGGGTGCTTTATAAATGTTTGTTAGATTTAATTAGTAAGTACTGGACAAATCTAATAAGATTAAGCTTTTTGGAGGAAAGTATAATGTCCTTCCTTTGGGTTATAAATTGAAATTTAGGATTCAGAGTTAGGGAAAATGTAGCTGAAAAGTGTTTCTTTGAGAAGAATCTAGGGGTCTGAGCAGACCACAAACTCAGTGTGAGTCAACAGTGTATCATGGCCACCAAAAACACCAGCAGGATTTTAGGCATCTTTGGGAGGGGTGACCCATTCTGCAGATAGGCAGTGATAGTCTCACCATCCTCTGGGCTTGGGACACTGCAATCTGTGGTGTTGTGCTCACTTCAGGTCACCTTATTGGAGGATGGACATTGATAAGACTAAGAGGTAGGCAGCCAGAATGCATGTGTTGATCTGGGAGTGAGGGGGAAGAGAGAGTACATTCTATGGTAATGTATTAAAGGACCTGGGCATATTTAGCTTGGAGAAGAGATGGGTTGAAGAGAGAAATGATTCATTCTGCGTGGCCCCAGAGGAGAATTATAAGCAATGGCAGAAATTTGAGGGAGGCAGATTTGGGGTCAATGTAAGGAAAAGCTTCCGAACAATGAGAGCTATCCAACTGAGGAATGGGTTGGCTGGGGAGGCAGTGGTTCCCCTCTTAATGAGGGTCTCAGAGCAAAGAGCTGGATGGCTACTTGTTGTGTGTGTCTTAGAGGGGACCTCTGGACAATTTTGAGGTTGACTCGATGGCCCTTGAGATCTCTGGAATCTTGAGTATCTGTGATTCTCTTTGTTGAAATGAACTCCCAGGAGCATCTGGGTGGTGAGTGATATGCCTTGGGTGAAACCGTCCTTGCCACCGCACCAAATGGCTTTCTGGACACGATGACTCAACACTTTCCCGATGACAACTCATCATTTTCACAGAAACCCAAAATGCCAGAAAAGCAGAAGGGAAAAGGTTCTCTTGTGAATTGTGCCAACTTTGGTGAATGTTTTTTTTTGTTCCCCAAAGCGCCACTTCTTTCATTTCATTTTTTTAAGAACCGCAAACACAAACGATCATGAAACCAACTGTGAAACACCAGCAAGGAAGGGCCACTTCCCCAGGCCAACAGATAAAGCTGTGGCTTCTTTCATGTCTCGCATGCGCAGGTACTGAGATGACTCATGCCGTCCTCAGCAGAGGAGCCTAGAATGGCATCATTGCCACAGCCGTTCATATCAAGTCTCTGCAGTACATCAGTTCCCTTCTAACTAAATGCCTATTGAGTGAACACATTTAATAGTCAGCTCTTGAAGAGTTAATGGAGACTGAGCAATTTAATGGGGAGCCCATCAAGCCCAAGGCTAATCAGGGAGGCCCCCAGGGTGCCATCTTATGGGGTGGACAATGTGAAGAGATTAGTTTACGTTTCATTGTCAGCTCACACCTAACTTGTATTATTTATCATGAGAGGATCTTAATGCATTTTATAAATCAATCAGTTCTCCCTCTTTCCTTCCTGTGTTCTTACTTAAAAAATTTAAAGAACCTAAAACTATAATTAGGGTGGGGTAAACAGGGAATTTCCTGGGGCAGTGACATTTAGAAGGCACAAAATTTTAAACCAGGATTCTTAAAATTATGCAATTTTGTTATATGCTGCATTCTTATGAGTTTAGCACTTAGTCAGCAAGAATAATTTGTTAAAAGAGGAAGCTGTTGGATTACATGCTTCCTCTCCCAAGCAGCCAGCATGGCAGGTGAACTCTGTCCCCATTCCAACTTCCTTTGCCTTCAGAGACCTCCCCAGAAATGATTTAACGGTGGCTTTGGGTCTGGATCTCCCCTCCCCTTCACGTAGACCCCATCCTGGGGTCTCTTTCCCTACAAGGTCAGTGCCATCCTCTATACTCAATTGAATACTCAATTGGAGAGAGGATTTAACCTGGTGATTTCATGATACAGGAAAGTCCTAAATGAGGAAGTTCCCTCTCCCAAAGTAGGTTGTCATCTTCTCAGCAACCCCTAGTCTTGGAGAGTTGATTAGAGCATTGAGAGAATAAGTGACTAGGTCAGGGTCATTCCATCAGTAGGTGCCAGGTTGCTTGGGCTGCAGGACCACTCTCTCACCACCATGTGAGGCTGCCTCTAGCATGTGCTTATCTTTATCAAGTCCACATCATGACTCACCAAGTGGGGTTCAGGAGCTGTGCTTCGTACCCCACACCCCGAAACTGCTCGTTAGAGAACTGGAAACTCCTCCAATGAAGGTAGCACTGAGATAACATTTTAGGTCAAAATAATCCATAATTGCATTCGGAAAGTTGTACGATCACTGTAGGTATTTCCAGCTGTTCTTGGTCGAAATCCCTCCTTTTGACACCAATAATCTTCCAAGGACTGGCATGTTATGGTTGTTAGAGGACCAGCCTCAGAGGCAGGAAGAACGGGGCTGAGTCTCACTTCTGATACATTCTGGCTTTTATCCCCTAACCTCTCAGCGCCCCCAGGCAATCTTCTAGGACTTGGACTGAGACTGGAGGGGAGGAGAAGCTGTGCTCTTCACTAGACTACCAAGGTCCTAGAAATGGAGCGGGATTGACTGTCACAGACCATGGAGAGGAAGGGTGGGGAACCTGCCGCCTGGAGGCCACATGTGGCCCTCTAGGTTCTTGGGTGGGGCCTTTAGTCTAAGTCCAGGTTTTACAGAACAAACCTTTATGAGGGGAATTTATTCTGTGAAGTTTGGATTCAGTCAAAGGGCTGCACTTGAGGACCTAGAGGGCTGCATGTGGCCTCAAGGCTGCAGGTTCCCCACCCCTGGTGCCCCAAGCATGTACAGACTTCTCTGGAATGATGGGCAGGTGAGAGCAATTGTATTCAATGGCCATGAAGGCCACTGAAGCAGGAGCAGTGGAGCTTGGGCAGATCTCAGAGGCACGCAGGGGATCCCCTGCATCCCTGGCTGTGGATGGCGGTCCTGACGGTCCTGCCACTGGAATTCAACGCCTCTGGAAGAGAGAGTGGGCCTGAGGACCCTGTGCAGCTTGGCCTCACTGAAATCTGATGTGTACATGAGTCAAGGCCTCACTCGGGGCACCTCTCGTCATCTTGGAAAATGAAGGCCAAACAATTAAGCGCCTGCCACGTGCCAGGCTACACTGGGCTAGGTGCTGCCCATACCAGGACAAAGAGCAAATGGGCCTCAAACTCAAGAAGCATAGGCTTTCTTAGGGAAATCATAATGTATGCATGAATACAGAAGCATACGCCATGTGAATGGGGGGGGGGCAGCACCAAGCTCCAGGGGGATCAGAGTTCTTAAGAATCTCATAGCAGAGGCCAAGTGTGATAATAGGGAGCATTTAAATAGTATTTTCAGGTTTGACAAGAGCCTCATCTTATCTTACCCTCACAACAGCCCTGGGTCGTTAGTGCCACCATTATCCCTATTTTACAGTGAAGGAAACTGAGGCAGACTGAGCTTGAGTGAGTTGCCCTAGGGTCACCCAGCTCATAAAAGTCTGAGGATGGATTTGAACTCAGTTCTCCCTCACTCCTGGTTTGGCGCTCTATCCACTGGGTCAACATATAAGTGGTGAACTCTTCTCCCTCTTCTCCCTCGCTCTTCCTTTGTGAACTCCCCCCTTTCATTCCCATGAGGGATCCAGCACACTATCTCCAACCAGGACCTAACTGTGTCCCACAAGATAACTATTGTCCCCACCCCCTTCACCTCAGCCGATTTTTCCCAGGTACCTGCTCCCATCAGCAGGACCCAGGCTAGCCACACTGGGGGGGGGGGGGGGGGGGTCCTGCTTATGTATGACACAGAGAAAAGATGAAATCCGGGTCTGGCTCAGCGATCAAGCTGCTGCCTGGTGCTTACACCACCACCCAGCCTGGCCTCTGGCCTGTTCTGTCTGGGTAATGAGCTGGGTGGATCACCTCCTCCCAAATTCTTGCTTGGCTTCCTGGTGGGTACGCCCCCTTCCTAAGCTGTCCCTCAGACCCAGGCCGTGCCCCTCCTCATTGCCATATCCCATCCCTGACCCTTCCCCTTACAGCTAAGGTCTTCCCTCTGCTGCTCATTCCCAAATAACCTTGCCTCAGTCCTGTGCATACAGATGTTTCTGTGTTGCCTCCCAAAGAGCAGGGACTGACTTTTTTTTTTCCAATATTCCTAGGGCTTAGTGCAATATCTGGCCGATTAAGGCTCATAATAAATGCTAATTGTTTGATTAATTGATTAACCTTGATCTGGCCTCCAGGATTGTGTCTTCCTGATACCTGTCTATCTTCCTAGTTTTAGGCTCCTGGCTCTAGTCCAGAAAGGGACCTGAGAAGCATCTATGTTCCAACTCTCTCATGTTATAGTTGAGGAAACTGGGTTCCAGAGAAGTGAAATTGTTTGCTTAAGTTCAAGCAACTAGCAAGTGTCAAAGGTGAGAGCTAAACTCAGAGCCCCTAAACTTAGAACCTGCTGCCTCTCCAGGCCTTCATTAGTTTCTTAAAGTGCTGATGATGTGAATCGGGAAGGGACCCCAGAGATCAACTCATCCAATGCCCTCATCTTATATATCTGGAAACTAAAGCTCAGAAAAGCCCATGAACTTCCCCCAAGACCACCCAGGTGGTAACTACAAAGCAGGGTTCTACACCAGATTCTCAACCTTTTTCTGTCTAATCTTTCCCCCTTGTCTATCTGCCCAAGCCCTGGCACCCTCTCCTGCCCAGCTCTCTCCTGCGGCTCGCCCTGACTTGCTCTGCCATCCTCAGTCCATATTTCCCAATGCTATTAGCACAGAGTCATCTCTCTCATTCCCATCATAAGCAATATTGGAAGTGCCTATGACCCAGCCCCCCTCTAACTAAAGGTACCCCGGACACAGAATGGGGCAGCATCTGCTTACTCCTCGACTGGAATGGAATTCAAAGCGACTTTCTCCAGGAATTTTTGCACTTCAGTCTTGTCTCTGCTTATGGAATTTTTTTTTTTTTGGTTAATTGCTCAATTCTGCCTGGGATCATTAGCACCACATATGGACAAAGGAGTGTGCTGGGCCATGGAGGACAGACAATCATGAAGAACAACAGAGTCCCTGCTCGGCTAGGACTGTGCTGTGCTAAATATGGAAACCCATGTAAAACGGGCTGGGAAGTGTGGAGCAGAAGCAGAGGCCGAACTGAGGATTCTTGGGATTTCAAGGAGGGAGAGAAGACTGCAAGCTGCTGAGGAGCTGGAGCTGGGCTGGGAGAGGAGCCTAGGGGAGTCTGCATGGTTCAGAAAGTCAGAGAATCTCAGAGGTGGGAGATAACTCAGAGCCGATCCAAGCCGACGCACATCCCCCGACAACAGCATCCCAGGCAAGTGGGCAGCCAGGCTCTGCCTGAAGACTTCTGAGAGAGGCGGGCAATGACCCCAGAGAGTTCCCCCTCCTTTAACACAGTGCCAGGGCTTAGGGGAGTTTTCTTACACAGTCAAAATCTGTCTCTCGGTGGCTTCCACCCATTTTTCCTGGTTCTACCCTAGGGTCAAACAAAACAGGTTCAGCAAGCTCCCAAAAGACAAGCTTCCAGAGGCTGGAAGAAAAGCTGGACTCCTCCCCCCACCCCAGACTGTTCTTATTTAACCCAAACATCCCCAGCTTTCTAACTTATTTTTCTCAGCAGGGACTAAAAGCTTAGTCGGTGATTCTTGGTTTATGAAGAGTTGACAGCAGACCAGACAGATGAAGGTTACACTTCGTAATGAGATAATGGAGATACAAGTTAGATAAAACTTTGCAAACCTCATATACACACATATATAACCATTCATATGTAACACATACATACATGCACACATACATGTACACACATTTCCTATGTAAGGATTATATATGTATACACCTACATATGTGTATGTATATATACACCTACACATACATGTATAAATGAGCTGATGTCATGCTAAAAGAGCACAGCAATAGTGATCGGATGGATTTTTTTACATGATAACTCAAAAATTGTTTGAACAAACCCGTGAAACAAAGTGGTGCCGGTGACTTAGCCACTGATCATAGAAACATTCAAATATTTTCAATAAGAATGAAACATATCCTTCCTCCATTCATTCAATGAATATGTAATAAATGTCAAATAAGCACACTACTCTGTTGTAGCATTTAGAGGATGTGAAGACAATAATCCAGGCATTCCATTCCACAAATATTTCTTTGACGCCTGTGACGCCCTAGATGTAAGACCAGAGCCCTGCCTTTAAGAAACTCACCATGTGGTGCCCAGGCATAATGAAAGGCAGACTATGCCATGTGAAGGTTGTGAGGGAGGAACCGAACACCACGGACAGGGCCAGGAGGAGAGAGGAGCATATTCTTCCCCTCCTGCTGCTAATTTCCTCTGCCCACCTCTTCAAGACTCAGCATTCTTCGAAGGTCACATGGCCCATTGGCAGGACTATTTCTCTGTTCTTGACCTCTGAGCTCCCAAGGCCATTTTCCCAACTGCACCATTGACTCTAAAATGCAGACGACAATCTTTTTCTCCACTCTCCTCCCCTACTATCACCACCCTCGTCACCATTAAGAACATTGTATTCATTCTGATGACCATCTGTCAATCCAACTTCACCATTCCTAAGATTCCTTTTGTACAGTGATCTTCATCTCTTAGTCACTTCCTATGTGCCAAGCACTGTGATGGCTGCTGACAACACAAAGATAAAGCCTAACCAAGCAGGAGCATCATCTTCTGGCACACAGGGAAATAAGTCATGAAGAGACAAATGGGCATCTGCTGAGAAGCCATTAAAGTACATGGAAGCCCGTGGTTGTCTGGGTTTACAACCAATGAGTTATTGGCCTGGGGGAAGATTTTTGTGATTCAAGGGAAGGAGCATGGTATCAGAGATTCAGAGCTGGAAGAGGTCCTGGAGGTCATTGTTTGACCCCTTCATTTCACATAGTCGGAAATAAAAGCCAAAGTGGTGACATGAGTTGCCCCAGGTTACACAAGTAGAAAGGGGCAGGACCAGGATTTGAACCCAGGTCCTCTGATCCCAAATATCTTGCTTTTCCCACTGTATTTTCTATCCTGCTAGTCTGTCATCAGCCTCCAGGGTCCAAGACAGGATGGACTCTATGCAAAAGGTCTAGAGTGGGTGGTGAAATGTTGTGGATGGGCCAGTCTGGCTGAAACATGGAGGAGATGGAAGAGAATAATGTTCAATGTCTGGAAAGTTGGGTTGGAGCCAGCCCATGGAGAATTTTTTTATGATAAATGTTCCCTCCCCCTCAAGTGAAGGGGCATGACCACCCTTCTCCCTCTGCTAATCAGGTCATTCCATCCATCAGTCAATGAGAAAGTTTTTATCAGGGGTCTGTTATGTGCCAGGCACCGAGCTGGACACTGAAGTTATGAAGGCAAAGACCAGAACACTTCCTGACCTCAGATAGTGGGAGAGAGAACATGTATTGTCCACATATAAGCACATACAGAGTAAATGGAAACAAACTCCACTGTAGTAAAGGATGACGTAATTAGTAGTTGGGGGAACAGGAAAGATATCCCATGGATTCTGGAAGAAAGTGAGGGATCTGGGAGAGAAGGGACAAGGCACAGGATGGGGGCAGGGTAAGATAGCCATGTGTGAGAAACAGAGAAGATCAGTTTGGCTGGATTGAAGAGGGGGGAAGAGGCAGAGTGTCCAATGGGCTGGAAAGATAGACTGAGGCCAGGCTGTGCAGGGCTTTAAAAGCCAAGCAGAGGAGATTCTATCTGATGTGAGTGAGCACCACCGTTTATTGAGTGACATGATCTTTATCTCCACCTAAGGAAAATTCCCTTGGCACTTGTGTGCCAAAGATTGAAGTGGGAGGGGATGATGCTGGGAGATCATAATTAGGAGACCATTGAAATAGTCTGGGTGAGATGTGATAATAGCCTATGTGAAGGGAGAGAAGGGACCAGATTTAGGAGACGTTGGGGAGGTAGAAATAACAAACCTTGGCACCTGATTGGATATGGGAGTCATTCTACCATATGGCAGGCAATGTACTAAGCACAATGGTGAAAATGACTGAGGGATCAAGGATGATCCTGAAGTTACCACCCTAAGAGAATGGAAAGAAGGTGATCCCTGTGACAGAAACAAGCAGGTGCCACCAAGAAATCAAGTTTGGGACCCATTATTCAGTAGAAGAACATGGGGCCTGAGCCTAGAGACTCACAGGGGACAAGAAGCAAGACAGAGAGGCCTTTGGCCAGTTTGATATCGATAGAATGAGGCTGATAGATGTTCAGGAGTTGCAGGTAACCAGGAGGACTCTGGGCTTGGAGCCAGAAAAGGGATGAGATTAAAAAAAAATGAAACCTTACATTGAAGGATTCAGAGCAGGAAAAGAACATGGTCAGACTGAGGCTTCGGGAGATCATTTTGGCAGCACTGAAGAGGAGGAGAGAGTTTGGAACTACAGAAATCAGTTAGGAAGCCACCTAGATAATGTCAGTGAGAGGTGGTAAGTGCCTGAATTAGGGCAGTGACCCTGTGCATAGAGAGAAGGGGAGAAGGAGGGGGCTGTTATGGCTGGAGATGTAACAAATACCAGCTTTAAGGATTGTGAAGAGCTTTGCACAAATCATCAGACCTCATTTGTCAGTGTAGAACTGGCAAGACATAGCAGTGATTGGAAGGGAGAGCCTGAGGGTGAGGGAAGAATTGAAGATGCTTCATAGGCTGCCAAGGGAGGGACTGAAAGGACGGTGGTGCCCTTGCCAGAAATAGACAAATTGGGAGGAAAAGTGAGCTTGGGGGGGGGGGGTTACCTGCCCCCGATAACTTACCCAGCCCTCAGGCAGGCAGAAACGCTGACTCAGATGCTACAGGGGTATGAAAAGGCACCATCCAGAACGGTTTAATTGTCCTCCCCTCCCCTCACAATCCACGATTGTCATGTCTATGTCAATGGATGCCACATTCATGTTGACTTCTGAGGCCACACGTTAAGTGCTGCACTTTTTGTCGAGACACACAAGTTTTCATCTTGAAATCCATTCTGCACATTTCTGAATGTCACCATCAAGTAGGACTGCTCAATACAGACAGAACGAGAGTGGGTCCTTGGCAAGCCCTTGCGCACTTCCCTGGGCCCTGACTAAGAAGAGAAAAAGGCAAGGGGGGGGGGAGGGCTCCGTCACCAGCTGCTGCCTCAGCTTGCTGGGGCTGTTCTCCTCAGGTCTTCATGTGTCCTTGCTCTGATGACCCTTGTGCTTCCTGACAACTGGAGATCCAGGATCTACCCCACAAGCTGCCCCAAAATGCAAAGCCCAGGTGGTTGCCGCTAATTCAAACAGAAGGTCCAAGGTAGAAGCCCCCAGGAGCAGCTGCAGAGCCTCTAAGAATACTTCAGGCATCTTGAATTCTTCTCTCCAGTGTTGACTTTGTGAGCCTACGTTCCAGTTTGTCGTTCTACATGGCTCCACACAGGGATGCTTCCCACATAATAAACAGAGAATCACAAGAAGGGACTTGAGAGGCCAACAAGTGCAACCTATATCTGAGCAGGAATCCCCACCAGGCCTTCTAGCAGGGTGATCCGCACCCCCAGCCCCCACCAGGCCCTGCCCTTGAGCTTGGCCACTTTCCATTGACACCATTTCCATTTTGTATACACTTAGTAGTTTGATTGTTGTCATGCTCGTTAGACTGGAGCTCCCTGAAGGCAGGAACTGTTTCTGCTTTTGGTTTGTGTGAGTATAACGGAGGCACAGCGCCTGGCACACAGGAGACACTTAAATGCTTGTTGGCTGACTGACAGACCTTTCAAGGGAAACTTTTCCACACTGATGATTAGGAAGCTTTCCTGGTATTGTGCTAAAATTCCCTCTTTTATACACCTCCCCATCCCACCCTTGTTCTTAATTCTGCCCTAATCTTTTCTGCCCAAGGAAATTCTTCCAATACTGACGGTTGACTCTCAGCTAAGCCTGTTTTATCTTAAGGCAATCAAACAATTTAATTGACTTATTTGTGTCCCTCCCCATAGAATGTAGGCTCCTTGAGGTCAAGAATTGCTTCATTTAGGTCTTCCTACCCTCATCATCCGGCACAGTGTACAGAACTTCATTGGAGTTTACTAAATGTTCATCAATTGACTGATGGATTTACTAAATTTTCATCAATTGACTGATGGATAATGCTAGTTATTGACCCTGTCTTCTCATTGACCACAAGTGAACCATTCAACCAACTCACAGCTTGAATGGTTATGAATGCTATTTCTTGTCTGTATTAATGACGTGGTGTGAATTTTGTAAGTTATAGAAGCCTCAGCAAGTGTCTTTCTATCAATTAGTTACAGAGTAAAGAACCCTACACCCCAGGCTTTGTAATAAATGTATTACAGTGGGTGTGAGGGAAAGAAATGCATTCAATAAAATCACAGTTGAGCAATTTCTTCTCAACATCTTGAATACTGATTAACTAGGGGCTGGATACATTTTACCAGTAGGTATGATAGCCCTGACCTGGCCCCTTCATACTGGACTAATCTCATATTCCACCTGTCCTGGAGGGTCAGGCATGGCCCACCTCTTCGGGGGTGACTTGTCGCTTCCTGCCAAAGAATGGACTGAACTGGGAGTCAATGGATCTGGGTTCCAGGTCTTACTCTAGCTGACTGGCCAGCTGAGAATCAAGCAGCCTCTCTGCACCATAGCATTGGCGTTACTTTCTCCTACCAGTACCCTCCCATCCAGAGAGGAAAGTTCCTCTTGGGATGCTTGGCAGATTTGCAGCTTGTCATTGAGAGGGGCCAGCTTCTCCTTATTGACCAATTCATCAAAGCTCTCTCAGGCCACCTTCTCATCTATCAAATGAGGGATTGGACTGGTCTAGCTCAAACCTTTCATGTTATTGTCACCTTCTCTAAGTGACAGTAACTGATTCCAGGTCCTGAGGCATCCACTTCCACAAGGCATAGGGAGAGGTAACAAAGGCCACCCATCTCTACTCCCAAGATATGCAAAGGGAAGATGGATGCCTTAGGTTCTGCCTCCCTAAGAGGCTATTTCCAACTTAAACCCAGCACTCTCTGAAAAGCCCTGGCCAACTTCCCCATGCTTGGGACCAGCACTTAGATGTGAAGCTGGAAGGATCCCCAGAGAGGACCTTGCCTAAACTCTTCACTTTTCACACCAGTCAGGTGAGGCCCAGGGAGGTTAAGAGATCAATCCAAGGTAACACAGATACTCAGGGTCAGAGTCATGGTTTGAACCCAGATCCTCTGACTCCAGTACAAGGCTCTTTCCAGTGTAGCAGGCTGCCTCTGCTTCATGTCCTCCAGCCTGGACCCACCAGACCCAGAAGCGAGATGTTGCTTCCTGACCCTCCCTGCCACTCACAGACTGTTCTTTGGCCAGCTTTACTCAGGAGCCCCTCCCCTCTTCCTCTCAGGTTTGCTTCATCCATTTATGTCACCTGTTCAAAGGTATTCTGGCATCACTTTATCTTTTTTTTTCCTGTCTTGGTTCAACATTGGGCTCACAATTTTCCTCTGCACCCCAAAACCTGACCTTAAAAACAAGGCCTTTAATGTAAGTGTTGTCTTTTGGCACATCCTCCACCCTGTCCTCCTCAACACTCGTGACCTCTTCCCCATGGGGGCATCATGCCCTTGCCCTCTAGGCAGAAAGGACAACCAGTGGAAAGCGGATAGTCAGGAAATGAAGTGTTGCCTTGAAGCAGAAGCAGGGAGGCCAGTGTTGGGGAATCATGGGCCTCATGGAATGGAGCAAAATATAGGAAAATGGGAAAACTATGAGGAGGCAGGGAGGCGCACAAGAATGCGGCATTCCATCAACAAATCGCTCTTTCTGGCATTGAGCCATTTGCCAGGACCCACTTCCTCTTGAACCATAATATAATAATAGCAATAATAATGCCATGATGATGATGATGATGATGATGATGACTGAGATTGCTACAGCACTTTCGGGTTTGCAAAGACTTTCCCAAGGATTTCATTTAATTCTCCCAACAACACAGTGAGATGAGTGCGATGATGACCCTTATTTTAGAGATGGGGAGATTGAGGCTCAGGTTTACCTGAGTTAAGTGGCTTATGCAGGGTCACATAACTGAATCTGAACATTGTTCAAAACCAGCTCTTTGTGATTCTGAGTCCAAGATTCTATCTTTATCAACAGCTTATAAAGGGTGAGTCTGACGGCTTTTTGGTAGCACCCATAGTTGTTTGGAGACAAGTCTGGCAAGGAACATGACCAGTGGAGCTGAGCAAGCCTTGGAGAAGGCAAGGGCAGTCAAGACCTAGGCATGATTTTAAAGGAATAGGTACCAATCTTACACATGTATCAGGAAGGTCATCCCTTTGGTGAGGGGAGAAGACAGGGTTTCTTGCCCTGTGAAATCTGGGGCATATGTAACTTCCTTCAGTCCAACTAAAGCTTCTTTCCTTGTTTTTACATAACAGTATTTTCTTCGAGGCACATCATAGATGTCTTGTATTGTACAAACATCACTAGTTACAGTCTCCTGAGTTCCCTTCCCTGGAGCGGCACCAGCGCCAGGTTGGAGGCCAAAGGGAAGACAGGGCAGATCCCTAAGGGTGACCCTGAGGCCATGCCAGAATACCTCTACCAGCTTGAATTAAACTCGGTTGGACCAGGGTGAGGTGTAAACTTGCAAGCTGCGCTGGGATTGAGGTAAGGACACTGTGACCACCTGTGATGGGTTCATCACTGTGCATCAACAAAGGCACCTGCCCTGAACAGGAAAGCAAAGGTCTCACTACTCTCTGCGCTGATGCCATGATACTCTCAGTCTGGGTTCACTTCTCACTTTGAGAGGGATCCTGGTGGGCTGGGAGTGGGGTGGGAGCAATGAGGAAGGTGATCAAGAAGCCAACAGCTCAGGGAAACAGTAGAGGGACCTGAGACTGTTTAGTCTGGAGCAAAGAAGAGTGAGATGGGAAAGAGAGACATTGAAAACCCTCCAGTCCCACTCCCATCCCCCTTTCCAGGCTTATTTCATAACATTGTCCTCTCCATTCCAACTAAACTTTGGGCAGCGTGTTGTCGGGGCCGTTTCATGTTCCTCTGCCTCTACACAAGCAGTTCTCTGTGCTTGGAATGCCCTCCCTTCCCTGTTCCTCCTCTTTACACCCCTGGATTCCTTGGAGGCATCGCCCAGGTCTTATCTCTGACAAGAGGCTTCTCCCTTCCTTTCTTTGAGCCCTGCCTCCATCCCATGATTCTTGGTGGTCTCTCCCAGTTGACATCACTTTGCATACATACATACATGCTTGCCCTTTCCCTGATAAAATGTAGGCTGCTGGAAGGCAGGGACAGTTTCATTTTTGTATTTTTATTCCCAGTGCCTAGGATAGTGCCTGGTATACAGTTTAATAAATGCTTATTGCATTCAACTGGATTGAATGGAATTGAATTGAAATGTCTGGAAGGTCAACTTGTAGAAGAGATGTGAGATTTATTTCATGATGCTCCAGAACAGAAAACAAGGACCAGTGGATGGAAATGACAGGAGGTCAAGGTCAGCTTGATCTAAAGAAAGTTCTCATTCAAGCTGTCTTCAAGGAAACATTAAACTTTCTGTGGTAGTGAGCCACCTGTTATGGAGACAGTGTTCAAACAGGCTAGATAATCCCCTGTCAGAAGGGGTCCCTGCATAAGGGGGAAGGTGGGGTTACCACACTCCTAAGGGCCTCTCCATAGGCTCCCATCTGTGCCTCCCACCCACTAGGGAGAGGAAGGGAGAGAACAAAAGAGTGGTGACCGGGGAACAAACAGCAGCAGTTGGCCAGCATGGTCTGAAGGACAGGATGCTAGCTGTGGCCTGAAGAAGAGGCCACTTCCCAAGATGTGTGATCCTGGGCTCTCTAAACTCCCTAACTGTAAAATGGGGCTAGTGTCCTTCTCACGGAGTAGTAATGAGGCTCAAAATAACGTCTGGTCAGCACTTTGAGCATTTTAAAGGATTACATAAGCGTCAGCTTTTATTATTGTGGCCTGGATGCTTGGGTCTCAGCCTTCCACACATGACCTGGGGAACAGGGATCCTCTGGGACCTACGGCCAGGGGCAAGTCTAGTGTGAGGAGGGGAGCCCTCATCAAGCCAGGAGTGCTACCTTTCCACAATGTCCAGGGGAACAGGAACAAGGAAGAGAGAGGAAGAGCTGCAAAGTGTTGTGGTGAGACCCACTTCCTTTGTCTCCATGCTCTCTCAGGGTATGAAGATGCCCAGAAAAGGCCATGTTGGGGTCTGGGTTTGGTTACAGACGATGCAGACTCTCCAGTCGGTGGCCAGGGGACGCAGGGCAGTTCTGCAGAGAGCTGTGATCTTATGGCCTAGGTTCCCATCCCACTTCTGATAGACTCCCTGTGGGACCTGAAGCTCACTGCTGGCTCTCCCTGGCCCCTCTTCCCTTCTCTGCAAGCTGAGGTTGTTGGATGAGATGTGTCAGAGGCCCCACCCGCCTCCAGCTCTAGGGTCCTGCACTCCCAACCTCATAGACATTCATTTGGACCACAACAGGGGGCTACCATGTGTCCACAGAGAAGCCTAAGCTAGGGTAGGGTGTGATGGGGTGAAGGAGAGATCCAGGGCACCAATGGGAGGAACAGGGAAGAGGGAGAGAAGGCTTTTAGCTGAGGGGACTGATTGTTGGTGTTTCTATTATTGGATGGGATCCCTGGGATGGGATTGCTATGGAGACCTCCCAGAGGAGGAAATGCCCTCTACCGATGAAACTCAGCACCCTCTGCCACTGTAATCATGTTTTTGGAGTTACCTAGTGCTGCAGAAGCTTAATTCCCCTGCTCAGAGTCACACAGTCCAAGTATGTCCAAAGCAGGCTGTGGACCTAGGTCCTCCTGATGCTTCTGAACTTCTCATTACTGTCACTGGCTGCATCAATGATCCCACACCCGGCCAATGATGGCAAAAGCCGCTTCTGGGTCCAACCCAAGCAGGGTGTCCCATGTTTAGGCAAGTGCAGCCTCCAAATCACTCTGCCTTGCTGTGTTTAAGTGATTGCAAACCGCCAGAAGAGGCAGGATGTAAAGCATTAAACTTCAAAGTAAAATCGTTCACGTTCTCTCAGTCAGAATGACCACAGACTGTCTACACACGCATGAATAAGGATGGAACCACAATGGGGAAAGTAGCAGAGAGAGACTGTGAAGCCTCCAGACAGCGCGAGCCTGGGTAACCATGGCAACAGCCACACTCCAGGGTCTCCAGGTTAAAGAGATGCTTTTGGTTGTTGGGCTTTTGCTTTTTTTGCATTTAGACAAAAAAGAAATCTACCATCTTTTTCTCCTCTGCCAGTGAAGAACACAATTACGGTGAACAGAAACCAGGCCTTGGGTCAGGAGGATGGAGGCTCAAATCTTGCCTTTAATGTCCATTACTTGTGTGATTACTGATGTCAGTTCATAGAGCCTCAGTTTCCTCCTCTGTAAATGACAGAATTGCACTAACTCTCCATAGATTTTTGGTGGGGGGTGGCACAAATATTTTTTTGGGGGGAGGGCTCTCAGATCCCTTTTCTATTGCATGGATCTCCACAGGCTGTGATTCCATTGTCCTTCCCTCTCAGCTCATGATCGATCATCTCTTCCTCTCTTGGATCATCCACTATGGCCCCCAAAGCGACATGGAAAGTCAGCAGCAGAGCTGGGCTTTGGAAGCTGGGCCTCCAAAGCCAGAGCTATCACCAGGGGCTCATGCTGCCTTGTGGAACCCCAGGGAGATCTGAGCGGGCCTTCGATTCCTTTTACACAAATCGTCTCATTTTACAGACAAGAAAGCTGAGGCTCCATCGACTTGGTTAAGGGTACATAAGTGTCATGATCAGATCTGCAATTCAATCTGATTGCAAATGCAGCGTTCTTTATTGCATTGATTACCCCTTATTACACATAAACCTTCATGTCAGTGACAAGGAAAACTGAAAGAAAAGGTCAAGATATCAGTGGGTAAATTTACAAGGAACTTGATTTATTCCCCAAACACCAAGTTTCTGATCAAAAGGAAGCCCACTGAAACCTTTCATGAACAGTTTCTATGTGTTAGGCATCGTGCAAATTGCTGAGGCCACAAAAGCAGAAAATGCCTTTGAGATGAATCAGCCCAGATCAATCCTGCATGATAATCAGTCAGTCACCAGATAGCTGCTGAGCGCGTAGACAGGGGATGCTTGGTCAGGCTGGCCCAGTGTTCTAGTGTGTCCTGTTATCTCATCCTGAAACAACTCAGCAGTGAGGCATCGCTACCATTTTACAAATGAGGAAAGTGAGAAATCTGGCAGTTAAGTGATTTCCCCGGAGGAAGTGTTTGAAGCAGGATCTGAACTCATGGCTTCCTGACTTTAGGTCCAGTGCCCTAATGGCACTGTGCCATTGAGCTGGTCCTGCTCTCAAGAAACTTTACACTATAGTGGGAAAGAACATATTTACATATGTTCTTTATTATTTATTTTATATATAAATAACATTATTTATAATGGGAAAGAACATAAAAAGCATATGCAAGATATTGTAACAAATACAAGGCAAATAATTTATTGAAAATATCCCATCAGTAGATAAAAGGCAGGGCCACTAGGTGGTACAGTGGAGTCAGGAAGACCTGCGCTAAAATCTAACCACAGACACCAGCTGTGTGACCCTGGGCAAGTCACTTCACCTTGTTTGCCTCAGTTTTCCCATCTGTAAAATCAGCTAGAGAAGGAAATGGCCAACCACTCAAGTATCTTTGCCCAGAAAACCCCAAACAGGCCCATGAGGAGTGGACATGACTGAAACAACTTAACAGCAGCACAATAAGAGCAGATGTCACTAACAGCTGGGAAGTGGGGGAGAGGCCTCCTGCAGGCCGAGGGATTTGAGCTGAATCCTGAGGGGAGCCCCTACAGTGCAGGGGGTTTGAGTCTGGGGCCCATGCCATTTCTGGATGTCTTAGTACCCCAAGGTTTCCTAAAAAACAGACAGCCATTTCCTGCACATCAACCCTGGGAGTGACCTCACCTATGATTGTCCCTATTTTACAGGTAAGGGAAACTGAGGCTTCAAGAGGTTAAGGTATTTGCCCCCAGAGCACATGACTCTTAAGTTTTAGAAATGGGGTTCCAGCCAAGTGCTGGACTAGACTGCAAGTCCAGATGCCGTCTTTCCATGACAGTGGATATGCCTCTAAAACACTTATGAGTGCCCACTGTGTTCTCCATGATGAGTTATTCCAGGGCAGGGGTCTGGCACAACTGGGTTTCAGTACAACAAGCTTTTATCTGGGACCTTCTATATGAAAAGCATGGGGGCAGAAGCTTGGGTTGGAAAACACAAGTGAAAATGTGGGCTTCAGGTTGTGAGGATAATAAGCAAACTTGGAAAGGGGTTTACAAAGGTTAAAATTCTATCTCAATGCTAGTTATTATTATTATTACTAATTAAGTTGTCATTGCTGACAACGACCTTCTGGGCCCCACTAGATGGTGTCTCTGTGATGGGGCCTGGATTGACCCAAATGGAAATAACCGATGGGCATCTAGCTTCTGGCTCTTCCCTTGGGCCTGTCTCTACCTGTCTCCTGGGCCCCAGTTTCCTCATCCATAAAAGTTAGTAGCACCTACCATGGACCAAATGTGACTTCATTAGTAATCCCTCTTCCCAGGAAAACAAATCAATGTTGAGGTGAGGACAGCACTGACAGGCAGGGTCTCAGAAAGGTCACACACACACACTAAAAGCAGGGAGCTCCGAGTTCTTCCACGTTTGTGCGGGAGGGCACAGAGACACAAAATCCTCTGTATTTATTGCTCAGTTCAAGGACTTGGAGATGTTTAGGCAGAAGAAGAGAAGACTCAGGCAACGTGGGGAAGGGAGGGAGAGGAAGGAGCACTGAAGGGGTGGTACATGGAAGAGGAGGGAGCTTCTTTCTGAAAGGGCAGAGCCGGGAGCCTGGGAGGAGGGACAAAGAGGAAGAGGAAACATCTCTCCCACCGTTTAGACTGTTCAGAAGTGGGATGAGGACCCTTGGGAGGAAGTGAGTCTCCCATCATGGAGATCTTCCGCAGCAATGGGAAGGCCCTTTATCAGGAATATTGTAGAAGGCATGCTTGGACAGCCAGGTTGGATCTGGAGGCTGAGGAGCCACTTTGGGATTCTGTGAATGGGAGAGACTGGAGTTGGCTCCTCTAATTTCTAACATTCTGGGGTCCTATGAGTCCACTGCCTGAAGAAAGTTGGACTTCATATCCTTGGACTTCAAACTCCAAACTTTGGGGTTCAAATCCTGCCTCGGAAACATACTAGCTGGGTGCCCTGGGCAAGTCACTTCTGTTTGCCTCAGTGTCCTCATCCATCAAATGAGTTGGAGAAGGAAATGGAAAATCCCTCCAGTATCTTTGCCAAGAAAGCCCCACATGGGGTCATGAAGAGTCAGACTTGATTAAAAAATAACTAGAATACTCTGTGTTATGAAGAAAAAGCCAAAGCAAACAGACAAACAAAAAATCAAGGCCTTCAAGGTGGAGACAGAAAGACAGCATGTACTCAAACAGGTGCATACAATATCTGCAAAGAGTAGACACAAGACAGCCTGAGCAGGAAGGTCTTAACAGATTGGGCGGGTCGGGCACTCCTGCAGAAGCCTCAGCCAAGGAAGAGGTGGAGGCAAGGAGGGACAGCATTCCAGGCATAGGGGACAGCCTTAGCAAAGGCTTGGAGGCTGGAGATGGAGTGGATCTCGGAGGCCTGGGTTCAAATCTTGTCTCACACACTTACCAGTCATGTGAACCCGAATGAGTAATTTGCCTCCTCAGCCTGTTTCCTCATGTGTAAAATGTTCACAATGTTTGGAGTACCTGGGCTATTGTGAGAACCATTGAACAAAAGTCTACAGGGCCCCTGCCCATGCTGGCACACCCCATCTGGGTCAGTTTTCCCCATGATGAGGAGAACTCAGATTTCTACTGAAGGAGTTCCTGCTTGAACATCAGGGCACTCTCCAGCTCACAAGTATTTTCACAAGCAAGGAATTAATTAGCCTCCAGTGCTGGCCTCCCGGCTACAGGGCCATGAAGCCTAAGCTTGTCCACCCAGTATGGACACTGGTTCATGGGACCCTCCATTGAGATAGGAAGAGGCTTCATGCACAGTCCAGCTTCTTCATTTTGCAGAGGGGATTCCTGAGGCTCAGGGGCTGAAGGTGCTGTCTCAATGGAGGAGCTTATTGATGGGACTTGCCTTTACTTGAATCCCCAGTGCTTAGCACAGTGCCTGGCACATAGTAGGACTCAATAAATGTTTATTTATTGCGAAATGTTGTCTCTAAAGTCATCAGTTTCCCTGATTCAGCAATTGAATACAGAAATCAACACATTTTGGCTCAGTCTCTCCGTCTCTGTTTCTGCTCCATCTCTCTCTGTCCCTCTGTCTTTCTCTGTCTCTCTGTCTCTCTGTCTCTCTGTCTCTCTC
>NW_027186383.1:3071242-3073191 GCF_028583685.1 Petaurus breviceps papuanus
CTCTCTCTCTCTCTCTCTCTCTCTCTCTCTCTCTCTCTCTCTCTCACACACACACACACACACACACACACACACACACCCCTGACCTATTTCCTTGACATTTAGTCATCTATATATGGCATATTCAGTAACCATCTATTAACATATTAGTAGAAGTTACATTGAATAAACCAACAAAATTGGAAGCCTTTATTGCACACCAGTAATTATGCCCAGGAACGTGCCAGGGGAAAGGGGATGCAAAGACAGAAATGAGGAAGTTCCTGCCCTTGTGGAGCTTTCATTCCATCTGGGGAGACAACATACGCTTATAGATCTATAAACAAAATAAATACCAGGTTGTTTGGGGACAAGGGAAGGAACAAGAAGCTAGGGAAGGAAGGACCAGGAGATTAAGGATTTAAGGAGGAAGGTGAACTGCTGTGTTTTTCAGGCATGAGGATCTGTGCAAAGTTTAGGCAAAGGCAGGTAGGAAATGAAGCAGCAAGAAAATCAGTTTGTGGGAACATAGAGAGCATGAATGGGACGTGATACGTAGAAAGGTAGGTTGGAGTCAGGAAACAAAGAAGTCTGTATTTAGTCATAGGATGCCAGGAGAGTTTACTGAAATAAATCTGATGCTGACTTGTTGGAAACAAAAATAACCAAAAAAAAAAGCCTCCTACTCTATTGATTTGGAGAAAGAATAGTATGAATACATTAGTTTTAAACATAGATCACCAGTTTAAAAATAGGTCACGCTGATGGTGTCCTTTTGAACTATGGTATCTAATTTAGAAAACCAAATATGATAAACTGTATTAATTAAGTTGAACAAAATGAATTAAACTGTAGGATGGTCTTAATGTATTGCTTAATTAATAGTTCCTCAGCATTTAGGCTGAGCCCCACTGGCGCCAAATCATCTGCATTTACAATGGTGGAATAGGGCTGCAAACAGTAATGACAGGGTAGTAAGCAGGAGGAGAGCCCAGCCCCCTAGACTGCCTACCCAGGGCTACCATCATTCAGAGAGTCAAAGGCAGAGCCCCGACCTCTCTGGCAGAACCTTAATTACACCTTTACATCCAAGACAAAGGCTTCCTTTCTCTGCAGTACCATTTTAAGGGGAATTTGGTAGTCTCTCTCCCCTCATTTTCTAGCCCAGTAACTCAGGACAGTGCCATGCCTGAGCTCCTTTGAGAGACAGATTATGCTTTTGAGACTGGTTTGGGCCCCACTCTCCCAAGACCCGTGTTCCTGGAAGTCAGAGACTACTTCTCTCTTTTTCTTGTTATCTCTAGCGCCTGACACTCCATCCACAGCTCCTTAATAGGTGGAGCATTGAGGTGAATTAGTGCAGGAGGAGGTAAATGAGCTTAGAACTATCTGTTCTGGCTTCCATTTGAAGAGTCATACGATTGGTACAGTCTCTTTCAATCAAAAAGAATGTGGAGACAGTTGTCAGTGAATAGGACAAAGTTCGCTAATCATGAGAGGAAAGGGTAGTGGATATAACAACGTAGCTGCTATCTGTGATCTGGAGAAGCCATGGAATCAACCAATCAATTAATTAATTAAAAATAAAAGCATTTATGATCTGATAACAGGGCCAGGCACTGTGTGAAATGCTGGTGTACAGAGGTAAAAAAAGGAGACAGCCCTGCCCTCAAGGCCCTTACATTCTAATGGATGGAGACTACACTTAGACTGGTGGACAGCAAAGGGACATTTGAGTCTATGGAGTCACTGACATGAGCAGAGCTGGCCATGGTCCTGCCCTGTTTAGAAGAAAGGAAGGTAGGAAGGAAGGGAGGGAGGAAGAAAGGAAGGAAGGAAGGAACAGAGGGAGGAAGGAGAGAGGAAGAAAAGAAGGAAGGGAGGGAGGGAGGAAGGAAGGAAGGAAGGAAGGAAGGAAGGAAGGAAGGAAGGAAGGAAGGAAGGAAGGAAGGAAGGAAGGAAGGAAGGAA
>NW_027186383.1:3088191-3091931 GCF_028583685.1 Petaurus breviceps papuanus
CCCTTCTCATGCTTCTCTTGCTTCTTGTATCTGAATGTCAGATTTTCTATTCAACTCTGTTTTTTTCAGCAAGAATGCTTGAAAGTCCTCTCTTCCACTGAATGACCATATTTTCCCCTGAAACATGACACTCAGTTTTGCTGGGTAGGTGACTCTTGGTTTTAATCCCAGCTCCTTTGACCTCCAGAATATCATATTCCAAGTCCTCTGATCCCTCAGTGTAGAAGCTGACAGATCCTGGGTTATCCTGATTGAGTTTCCACAATATTCAAATTGTTTCTTCCTGGATGCTTGCAATATTCTCTCCTTAATCTGGGAATTCTGGAACCTGGCTATAATATTCCTAGCAGTTTTCTTTTGAGGATCTTTTTCAGGAGGTGATCGGTGGATTCTTTCAACTTCTATTTTGCCCTCTGGTTCTAAAACATCAGGGCAGTTTTCTTTGAGAACTTCCTGGAGGATGATTTCTAGGTTCTTACTTTGGTCATGGCTTTCAGGTAGTCCAATAATTTTAAAATTATCTCTCCTGTATCTATTTTCCAGGTCAGTGGTTTTCCCATGAGATATTTCACATTGCCTTCTATTCTTTAATTTGTTCAGATCTGTTTCAAAGCATCTTGATTTCTCTTAAAGTCATTAGCTTCCATTTCCTCCAATCTAATTCTGAAGCAACGCATCTCCTCAGTGAGCTTTTGAGATTCTTTTTCCATCTGGAAAATTCAGCTTTTTAAGGCATTCTTCTTCTAATTGCCTTTTTGAGCCTCTTTTACTATTTGAGGTAGTCTATTTTTTAAGATATGATTTTCCTCAGTCAGGCTGCTGACTCTCATTTTGTAATTTTCTTGCATCGTTCTCATTTCTCTTCCCAATTTTTCCTCACTTCTCTTATCTGCTTCTTAAGGTCCTCTGTGGCCTGTAACCAGCTTGTATTTTCCTTTGAAGCTTTTGGTGCAGGAGTTCTGACTTCACTGTCTTCCTCCTGTTTCATGGTTGTGCATTTTTGTCCCCAAAATAGGAGTGTAATGTTGGAATCTTCTGTCTGCTTTGTTTCCTTTGCCTGGTCATATCACCCCTCAGTCACTTGACCCCTGGGCTTTTTGCCACAATAGGACTCTGCCACCAAACAGGAGAGCTGTCTTCCCAAAATCTGGGGTTCTCTCAGCTGCCAGAGGTATTAGATGGGTGCCCTCTCTGAGGTCTCCACATACTCTGGCAAGCTGGATACACATCCCAGGACCTCCACCCTAGACTACAATCCAGATCCAAGAAGGTTAAAGCAAGAGTGATTACCCCTCAGACTGGTGCTTGGTCCCCCTACACTCTGCAGGCCAGAAGCTGAAGCTGCCAAGTGGCACTGGCTGGCTGTGCCGGAGTCTCAGTGGTTTCTCACCCTGGGGGCAAAAGCCACACACTCCCACTTACTGAGTCCCAAAGTCCAGACTGCACTGACCTCTCACTTTGTCCTTAGCATCTTTGATAAATCTGGAAAAGGCCACAGCTGCTGCTGATCTGGAGTCCCTCAGTCCAGTGGCTGGTCAGGCCCGGCCTGGGGCTAAAGCCTAGGTGTGGGAATGGGCTCGGCTCCCAGAGCACTGCACTGGCCGCTTGCTGATGGCCTGCCAGGCTGTCCTCAGCAGAAGGTTAGCTTCTCTGTGTCATTTGGAGGTGGGTTCTGAACCTCCAAAGTTTGTTCAGAATCCCCTTTTTACATGGATTGGGGAAGGTAGGAGCCAGAGCAGTGGGGAGGTCTACTGGGGGATATGCCATGTACACTGATGAGGAGAGAGAAGAAAACAGAGACAGAGACACAGACACAGAGATGCAGACACAGACAGGCAGGCAGGAAGGCACACAGGGGCACACACACACACACACATGCACACACTCCTATACCACCTCGAGGTGAACCACATGATGTAAGAGCTCCAAGGCTGTCCAGTCCCACGCTGTGGTTTTGCTTATCCAGGAGTTCAGAGAGTGCCCGCACGTGGACCAACTCCACACAATTCAGGTCAGAGCCGGGACTGGAATCCAGGCCTTCTGACTTTAAAGGCCTTTATTCTTCCAGGGGAGGGACATGCCAGCTTTCACTACGGGGTTAGAGAATGGATGGATGGGAATGAGGAGAGATTGGGGGCCGACGGAACAATCAGAAAGCTATTTGCAATGGTCCAGAAAAGGGGATGCTGGCCCGAGCGAGGGTGCCGGTTGCCCGGCTGCAGAGGGGCTGGGGCGGCTACATGGGAGACGTCGGGGAGGTGGAAGCAACCAGATGGGGCAACTGACTGGTTATGGGGAGTGAGGAAGAGCTTAAAAGGACTCGCGGGGGTGGGAACCTGAGGGACTAAAGTGTGGCAGTGCCCTGGGGGAAATGGAGAGGTCAGAGAGAGCGGAACGTTTTAGCTCAGTTGAGAAGCTGGCACTTCTCTAGGATGCCCAATTAGAAATGCTCAGTAGACTACAGACGCCGCAGGAATGGAGCTCAAGCGAAAGAATGGGCCGGAAAGTAGATCTGCACTCGCATTTCCCCAGCGGCCATCTTCCACCCTGGGGGAGCTGATGATCATGGAGCGAGAGTGAGAGAAAAGAGAACCAGGCCGGGATGGAGCCTCAGGGGCCACTCTTTGCCAGGGACTGGAAGGCGAGTGAGGACTCAGCAAAGGGGCGGGAGGAAGGGGGCGGGCAGGTGAAGGGAGAACCCAGAGAAAGTGGAGAGAATCCAGGGAGAGAGTGGTCAAGAGCGTCAAACGCCGCAGAACGCAGGGAGGGGAAGGTGGGAGAAAAGGGCATCATCACAGGTGTGAATTCAGAAGTCTGGGTGACCAGCAGGCGGAGGAGGAGCCTAGAGGGCCTGGAGGCCAGATGGCGAAGGGCTGAGAAGCGAGGCGGAGCGGACGAAGCCCGGCAGAGACGGGTCAGCGGCTTCCAGGAAAGCGGGAACCTTACGAATGATGTTGGGGCCAGCTCCAGCTGAGGCCCTCCGGACGTGTGCAAAGCAGATGAGAAACTGGGCTCGCTGCTTTTGTTCTTCCCAACTTTTAGGGCTCTGAGGTGGTGTTTGGGGTAAATATGGGCAGACGGAGGCAGAGCTCCAGTCCGCCTTCGGGGCCAGATCGAGGGGGGACTTGGAAGTGGCGGGTCAGTTTTCTTGCGCAAAGCCCCTGTTTCTGTGAGAATCCTGATTCATAGCCTGGCCCTGGCTTCCCAGCTGGGAGAGACCCTGGAGATCGCCTACACTTTATAGATGGGAAAGTTGGGAAGGGAAGACACTTGCCCAAGGTCACACGAGGAGTAAGTGACAAAATTCCCTTTCCCTGGTTTTCCCTAGTGATGGACAGAAGCAGCCCCAGCGGTGACAGGTGATGGGGGGAGGGGGTCACAGTTGTTACCTGACCTTGTGAAAATGACCTCCCTCTCTGGACCTGGGCTCCCTCATCTGTGAGACCAAAGGCTCAGGCTAGAGTCCCATGGAGTTCTCTGTGATGAAAAGAGGGAGACCGGTGTTACCAGCCCCTGTTCAGGAGTCCCTGGGGGAGAGCTGTGGGCTCTGCCCCTGTATCAGCCCTGCCAGGATTGATCGTGGATGCCTGTGTCTGTCTGTGGGTTTATGAATGTGTGTGCCCGTGTGTGTGCGTGTGAGTGTGTATGTGAGTATGGGTACTGTGAGGGCTATGAGTGTGTGTATCTGAGGATCAATGTGTATGAGTGTGAGTGAGTGCATGTAAGGACGTGTATGTGCG
>NW_027186383.1:3091941-3096676 GCF_028583685.1 Petaurus breviceps papuanus
CGTGTGTGAGTGTGCACATATGTGAGTGTGTGTTATGAGTGTGTATTACTGTGTGTGCACACATGTGTTTGTAATGAGTGTGTATGTGTGTGCACCATTATCATTTCCACATCATGGGAGTTAGGGACTTGGCAGCCCCTATGATCTGAGAAATCCAAGGAATATTTTTGGGCCTTTCCTTCATAGGATGTAAGAAGTCTGAATTACTGTGGTGTGAAAAGATAAATTATGTTGATATTATATGACATTATACATATTTTGTGCATTTCTGAGTCTCTATTTTTTTTTTCTATTTTAGGCTGGCCTTGGTGTGTTGTCTGTGACTTCCACAAAACTCCCCCAAAAGTCCCGTTTAATTTCTAGGCTGACCCGTGATATATTGAAACTGCCATGGGAAAAGTCCCGATGTGGAAGGGATAACTGGACATGAGTGCGTGTGGTGGCAAAGAAGTAATTACAACACTGGAAAATGGGCTCTGTGCTTTCATTTGGTGCCGCTCTACACACTGGATTTATATTGAAGGATTTGCAGCCTAGGTTTATTGTAGAATAAAGTTTCCACTTACGTGGCCATTAAGGCTTCTGATCCCGTAAAGAGAAATAAGCCAGGGACAGTTGGGGGGCTGGGGGGTGGGGGAGGGATTCCTGGATTAGGAGTCATGAGGTCTGGGTTCCACTTGTCACCTTAACACTTATTGCCCATAGGACCATGGGTGAGTCACTTTCCCCTCTGAGCCTCAGTTTCCCAATATGTAAAATGAGGTTGCTATTTAGATTATGAAGAGTGTTGTGCATTCAAATGAAATAATTGATGTAAATGGCAAGTTTTACTTTATTGCTTGGTCCTGGGGCAGGGAAATTCCAGTGAAGAAATTCCCTCTGTGACTGCAAATTGACAGTTATTCTGCACATTGGAGTCTTGGAGAGTTCTCTGCGGGCACAGAACAGGTAGCTGAGGAATGCGCCCAAGGCCCCCAGCCAGACCTCCTGGCCCTAATCTAGCTCTGAATGTGGTATAAGAAAAGAGGAAAATAAACTACAAGAATCTTAGGCTGGTTGAGCTCAAGGGACCTTATGTCGCCCACCCTCTGACAGCCATAGAGATTCTGAGTCATTCCCTGGGTGCTGGGGCCCTTTCATCTTCTCCCGCCCCCCCCCCCCCCCGCCTGGCCCTAGGTTACCTTCATTTCCCATGCAGAAACCAATGGGGCCTTAGAACCAAACCAAGTGGTGCAGAACTGGTAACACATCTTGGAAACTCTCCCCAAACTGCCCTAAGAGAGGCCGTCGTCTCCAGAAGGACCCCAGCACAGGCCAGCAAGAATTCCTTCTTGCCACCTCAGCACAGGCTCCCATCTCCATGCTCACCTTGAGCACCCCCATGCTCGACCTTCCCAGGTCCTGGGGCTCCGTCCCACAACATGCTCCCCATGCACCCTGGGTGCTCTGGGTTCTCTCATCCCCTGCTCTGATCCCAGCCTCTCTCTCACTCTGCTTCTCCTCCTGGCTTCCCCCCAGGCTCACCCTGGGGTTCTCCCACTTTCCTCACCCTCTCCATAATTGCTTCTCATCCTGATTTCTCGCATCAGACACTGTTTTTGTCAGCAGGTCTCCTGAACCAACAACCAGCCTGGGAAACACTTTTACATTTTCTGGAAGGGGTTTAAGCAGCTTTCAGCCCCCTAGGCAAGAGTGGCACAAAGTAAGGGCCCTTGACTCTGAAGGACCAGACTCTTTTCCCCTGTGACCTTGGGCAGGGCTCTTTCCTCTCTTGGGTCTCACGATCTCATCCCTCTCTGAGGAATACTTTTGCATTAGAATCCAGGCTCCTAGAAACTAAGGATCTTTTAATTATTCTTATTTGCGTCCCTAGCCCTCAGCATGCAGTAGGCACTTCACAAATGTTGATCTACCACCTTAAATTTACTTTGTTTTCTTCCTTTCACTTTAAATATAAAGAAACAGACTCCCAGAGATGGGAAGTGACTTGCCCAAGGTCACCCCATGACCCGGCAGCAGAGGCAGAATGAGGAGTCAGGATTCCTGGGTCTCTGTGCAGATGTCTTGCCACCATGCAGGCATGAATCAGCAGCAGATGGTCAAAGCCATCATCAAAAGAGACCCCCCTCCCCCCCCCCCCCCCAGATAGCAAAGTGATGGGCCCTCCCCAAAGCCTGGACAGAGGAAGGTGCTGACAGGCATCATGGGAAGGAAGACAGCTGGGAGGTCAGCCCAGGAGACGGTGCTGAGGAGAGCGAAGGAAAGGGAGGCTTTGCCAGGGCTTGTATGGAGTACTCTGAAACCTTCCAGGCAGAAACAATTACGCTCCATTTACACTAAAGCTCCATTTTAGGGTTCAGTTTCCTAGTCACAAAACACAGTAGCACAAAAAGCACGGGCCGGGTCCCCCTGGTGCAGTCATTTATCCCAAATCTGCGTGACCCGGCCTGCCAGACATCCACGAAGCACACAGACTCGGGACTGTCTGCCTGTCCACCCGGAGCCAGCACTCTCTGGGACTCGGAGGCTTTGAAGCCAGAGCGTTCCCATCCCCTGCCACACAGGCTGACTGCAGCTTGACCGTGTCCACATGTCCTGGGGCTTTCCATGGCACTGAGCTGGGTTTGGCCTCCCAGGGAAGGGTGACTCAGCTTTGGCCCCACCCAGTCTCCCAAATTTGAGGCTTCCTAACTGATCATCTCAGAGGAGCCTAGCAGGATCAGGACCTTTAAAGTCTGCTCTCCAACACGGATTGGCTTTAGGAACTTCCGAAATCTTCAGTTTCCTCACCTGTAACATTGGGTTTACAATACTTTTATCAGTCATTTCAGAGTTATTACCTGATCCAGTGGAAAGGGAATTCATTGGAGTCATAGAACTGGGCTTAAATTAGCCTACTACTTGGGTGAGGGCAGCTAGGTGGCACAGTGGATAGGGCGTCAGTCCCAGAGCCAGGAGGACCTGAGTGCAAATATGGTTCAGACATTTACTAGCTGTGTGACCTTGGAAAAGTCATTTTACCCTGTTTGCCTCGGTTTCCTCATCTGTAAAATGATCTGGAGAAGGAAATGGCCAACCCCTCTGGTATCTTTGCCAAGAAAACCTAAATGGGGTCATGGAGAATTGTACATGAGTGAAACAATTCAACAATCACTCGGATAAGCCCAGGTAATAACAGCCTTCCGGATCATCATTTTCCTCGTCTCTAAAATTAGGGGGTTGTTCCCAACAACCTCTGAGGTCCTTCGTACATCTAGACCTGTGAGTAAGTCATCTGAAGTCATTAGGCATCCTAGACCTTGGTTTCCCTACTTATAAAATTAGAAAATGGCCTTTGAAGTTCTTTTAGCCCTCGATCCAGCCTTCTTAGCTACAAGCCACCTTGAATCTCAGTCTCCTTAAGTGTGAAATGAAGGCTTAGGCCCAGATGACCTCTGAGGTCTCACAGAGCCCCAGATCTGCGAGCCCCAAATTGTGTGACAGCGCTTTACTGGCCTGACAAACACGATAGAAATAGGGATCATTGTTGTGGAGTCCGACTCCTTCTGTAGGCAAGAAAAGAAACGGCGGGGAGGCCCGGGTTGCCTGCTGGAGGACAAGGACTGGAACCCGGGTTCCTTGGACTTTCACCAAGCACAGAACTTTAGGAGAGGTTCCCTAGTCCTACAGGCCGAGATCTGAAGCTGGAAAGGACCTTTGATGCCCCGGACAACCACCTCCCTTTGCACATGGAGACACTGAGAGGGCCTCCCCCAGTATCGTGAAGCAAAGATATCTACAACTTCCCTGTATTCCTGCAAGTGGCCACAGGGTATGCTGGAAGGATTCTGGATCTCAACTCCGAAGAGATGGGCTTAAACCTTTCTTTGGCACAAATTAGCTTATGTGATCACGTGGCTCTCTCTGAGCCTCAGTTTCCTTATCTGTAAAATGGGGATGATAATCCCTGTAGTACTTCATAGGGTTAGTAGGATGATTGTACAATGGTTTGTAAAACTTAAAATTCTATGGAGAAGCCAGATATGCTTCAATTATCCTTCAAATGTCTGATCTTGTTTTCACTATTAACCTTATTGTAAGATTTTGGGGATTATTGTAAGAATAATGTTGGACTTCTGAATTTCTGGACTGAACTCTTCTACCCGCCCCCCAATATCTCATATTTACTTATTTTTTTAATATTTTTTTTATTTTTGGTTTTCATGGACTGAACTCAACATACATATTGGTCGGCCCTGGCTCTTCAGAAATTTCCTGATTCCATGCCTGAGCACTTATGTGGCACCAATGACCTGTGCCAAGGCCAGTGACCAAACTAGAAGCTGTGATTCATAAGTCACTCCTTGTCTTTGAATATCCATGGAAAATGGAGTAGGAGGAAGGATAGAAGGGATAGCCTCCCTTTCCTTTTGAGGTAGAGAATGCAGTGTGCAAGAGGCCCTGGGCAGGCAGGTTTAAAGGGCTCGCCACTGCAAGGATCCAGTGGGTGGGCCTGCCAACGTCAGCACGCGAGCATCCGTGGTGTCACAAATGATCAGGTCCGTGAATAGGCAGGTTAGGAGATAAGGCTCCCCTAGCCAGGAAAAATCAATCCCATTTCATCCACCCATCAGGTCTGAAACTCCTGCCATTAGAATTCCAGCTTCCCTTCTATTCTGCTATGTGACCTTGGGCAAATCGTTTCTATCTATCTATCGATCATCTATCCATCCATCCATCCATCCATCCATCCATC
>NW_027186383.1:3096686-3107865 GCF_028583685.1 Petaurus breviceps papuanus
TCTGTCTGTCTGTCTGTCTGTCTGTCTGTCTGTCTGTCTGTCTGTCTATCTATCTATCTAGCTAGCTATCTAGCTATCTATCTATGTCTGTCTATCTCTATCCATCCATACATTCATCAACATGTATTCATTCAAGTCTGCCTGTGCCAGCCACTTCATCTGGAATACACAGGGCTTGGGCTAAATGACCATCTTGAAATTCTGCGGATGATTCTTCCAGACTTGGCTGTCACTGCTAAGGGCTGGCCTTGGAGTCAGGAAGGCCTGAGTTTCAATCCTGCCTCAGGCACGGTCCAATTGTGACCATTTCCTTCTCCTCCTCTATGTTTGTATTCCTAGCACTGAGAGCATTGTCTGGCACTCAATAATCCCTTAATAAATGCCTTATGTCCCTAACCCTGGGCAAGCCATTTAACCTATTCTGACCTCGCTTTCTACATCTATGCAATGGGAGCAATGATACATCTATCTCACGACAATGTTATGAGGATGAAAAGAGACAACCTGCACAGACTGCCTTACAAACTCTCAGCGCTATTATCTTTATCATCACCGGCCATCGTTGTTGTTATTGGTGTTGCCAGAAGGCCCTGCTGATAGGCAGCTGTGTTCCCTGGAGAGTAGGTCAGGTGGGCTTTGGGATTGCTAACCAACGGCTCTTTTCCAGCATCCCTCACTGCAGATGATGGGGAGGGTCTGAGCTCTCCAGTCCCCAAAGGATGATGGGTCAGGAGGGATTTGACTTCCCAGGTCACTGGACCCCTGAAGCCCATACTCTCTATTCTAAATCTCTCTCCTCTGTGGCCACAAAGCTAAATGGACCCTCTAAATCGTGAGAGAAAACGCTGCCTGAAGCTCAAACAAACTCTTACAATATTTCATTCAGCAAGACAAAAGAGAAATGATTTTTAATAACCCCCCACTCCTAAACCTTAGACCTGGAGGATCCTGGGAGACCATGGCCTTCAGCTCTCATCTCTTGGAAAGGTTTTCATCGATGGAGCTTGTTGTTGCCTCATCTTCCTCTTTGAATGCCTTCCTCTCTTTGCCCCTCCCCCATCAGGGCAACAGCCCAGGAGAAAAGTGATGCTGATGATGATGGCATGAGCCAGCACAGAGCCAGCATTGTTAAGAGGAGAACAGCTTCTAGAGGGTTGAGTCCATGGGATGCAGTGGCAGGAAGCTAGGGTCCTTGCACCTAGGCCTGACCCAGGTGCTCCCTCGTGGGCTTTGCCAGTCACTAGGATCACTAACAGTTCCTGGCCTCCGTGACCTCCACAGACTGGACAGAATCAAGTGGGAGTCTAGACATGCATCCCAATTGGCAAAGAGCTGGCCAAACTTCAGGGTTTGCCTTTCCCCCTTGGAAAGGTCAGCTTTTTCCCAGGACCAAAGTTCACTCCACACAGCTCCAGGCTGTAAAGTATGGAAGCAGCTAATTAATGATTTCCCTGGGCTCACAAGGTACAGCTTTAAAATAAATAAATAAAGGACTCCAGGCCTGTGATTCCTTCCAGATTCCAGCCATTGCCTGGAAACCCTCTGGGGATGAAGCCTTTGAAGTTTCATGACTAACCTCACCGATGGGAAATCAATCAGGGCATGCCATCTTCTGACCAGTTCTGATTATGGGGCTTGTCTTGGGAGAATGTCTCCATGACCTGACTGGGGTCACCCTCCCTGGTCTGTTTCTTAATTCCCAGGTCTCTTTGCACAAAGAGAAAGTGCTGCATTATTTCTCAGGAGTTTGGTTTCTGCATCCATTCTCTGGGTAGAGTGAAAGGAGCCTCTGGATGCAGAGATGGCTTGAGGAGATGAAGGAATGGCCAGCACAGAATGGTAGGGCTGGCCAGGAAGGGCCTAATGCATCATTCCATGGAGCCTGGCCTCACCCTCAGCCCCAGGGCTAGAGCTTTCTGAAACCTGAGCTCCAGGAGGCCAAGGAACTGGCTCAGGGTCAGGCAACGTTAACCATTAAGAAAGAGCAAACAAGGGCTGGAACTTGGAGGAAGGAAAATGACACTGGGGATGGAATCACAGGATAGTATCTGGGGCAACTGAAGCCCAATACACTAGGCTGGTGTTTACTGAGAATGGCCAGGGAAAAGGAGGGGCTCTGGGAGGAAGGGGTAATCTCATAGCCATGTATGGCCCTGAGCGCGCCTCACCTGAAGCGCAGGGCGCCACTGGCCACTGCCCATGTCCGGATGCATCCCTGAGGGGAGAGCACTGCTAATCCAGTCCTGTTTGTTCATATTCAGAGATGGAGGGAAAGGCATCTGTTCTTTAAAGAACGAGAATGGCTCTTTTCTTTGAGAGGTGGAAGACTGTGGGTGCAGAGCGTCGCATATGCACCTGGACATGGGGACTGTGTTGGGGAGCTTTGCTTATCTGATTTCCCTGGTTACAGAGGAAGGCTTGCCTGGTTGGGGGAGAAGGAGGGGCTATCCAGAAATAACTGTTAAAAAATTTAATAAAATTTCATTTTTAAAGTAAGGAAACTGATTTTACAAAAAAGAAAGATATAGAAGGAAGAAGAAACAGGTTTGCCTGAATAGGTGCTTTAATGTTCAGGTTTCAGCAATTAACTGTTTTGGGCTGATGAGGCATTCTAAAGGATGAAGGGAAAGGTGAGAAATAGAAATGCCATTGAACCATTTGGTTGTCAAAACTATTAGAGAACTGAGAGATCAATCAGCCCATTGTACGGGTGAGGAAATTGAGGATCAGAGAGATGCTGTGACTGAACGGGCTGTGAGGCTAAGGGAGGTGGCAGAGGTGAGACTGGCAATCAGGGCTCCCAGGGCACTGTCCTGCCCCAACTGGCTTCACATTTAGCCTGGACCAAAGCTGGAGGAGCCAAGCTGACTTTCTCTTCCAATTTCTGAGCCCCTGAGGCTGTTTGGATCTAACACGCTTCTTTTATCTGCCTAAGAGAAGTGCAGCTAATGGGATCTGCAGAGGAGAGACCACATCTACTTAAAGCAGAATCCCACAGCCAGAGAGCTGAAGGGAGCTGTTGGCCATCTGGGCTAAGCCATACCCAAACGCAATCCCCACTCTTCATCAATCAGTAGTGGGCCAGTGGAGCCTTGCACTAAGTACCTACTACATGCATAGCACTGTGTCGACTGTCGGTTATACAAAAAGAGACAAAATGATAACCTCTGAGGAGCTCACAATCTAACGAGGGGGACAAGTGACACACGTTTCAGACAGGCTCCACACTGGCTAGCAGGAAATAACAGAGAAGGTGCTGGAAGGAGGAGGTCTTGGGAAGGTTTCCTTTAGAAGAAGGGGTTTAGTTGAGACTTAAGAAAGTCAGGGCATTCAGTAGGCAGACATCAAGAGGGAGGTGGGCTAAGCCAGAGACAATGCCCAGAGCCAAGAGAGGAAGGCTCTTCTTCAGCCAGGAGGCCAATGTCACTGGATCACAGTATAAAAAGCAGAGTGAGGTGTAAGAAGACTGGGAAGGGAGGAGGGGGACTTTGAATGCCATTTTGTATTTAATCCTGGAGAAGATATGGAGCCCCCAGAGTTTATTGAGTAGAGTAACATGGTTGGCCCTACACTTCAGGAAAATCAGTGACTAAACAGAGGGTGGATCGGAGTGGAGAGAGACTTGGGGCAAGAAGACCCCTCCCCCCACCCTCAGTACTACAGCTACTGCAGTAGTCCAGGTGTGAGGTGATGGGGGGCTGCACCAGGGAGGCAGCAAGGTCAGAGGAAGGAAAGGACATACCTGAGGGATGTTGCAAAGAGGAAATAGACAGACCTTGGCACCATATTGGAGATAGGGGGTGAGAGATAGTGAGGAGTCCAGGCTGATTCCTAGGCTGAGAGTCTGAAAGACTGGAAGGATGGTGTTGCCTTCTACAGTAATAGGGAAGATAGGAAGGGGAGGAGATGGGGGAAAGATAATAAGTTTGTTTTTGTGTTGAGTTAAAAAGTGTCTACTGGACAGCCAGGTCCAGATGTCTGCAAGTAAGATTGAAAGTCAGCAGAGAGGTTGGGGCAGGACAGGTATGTTTGAGAATTGTCAGTTTAGAGTGGTAATTAAATACATGGGAGCTGGTGAGATCACTAAGTGAGGTTCTATGAAGAAAGAAGAGAGTCCAGGAGAGCCTGAGGGACCCCTGTGAATAGAGACATGATCTGTAGGAGGACCCAGCCAAGGAGAAAGAAGAGAGGTCAGACGGGTGGAAGGACGACCAGGACAGAGAGGTGTTGCAAAAGCCTAGAGAGAGTATCAGCAATGAAAGGGTTGTAGACAGTGTCAAAGGCTATGGAGAAGTTGGGAATGGAGATGAGAAAAGACCATGGGATTTGGCTAATGGGAGATCAGCTGTAACTTTGGAAAGAGCAGTTTTAGTGGAATGATAAGGTTGGAAACCAGATTGTGAGTGGTCAAGGAGAGAATTAGAGGAGAGAAAATGGTGGCACTTGTAAGAGACAAGTGGTCATCTCACCTCTCCCTGCAATCCCAAGGGAGAGAGGAGGGGCAGCATCCACAATTCTCTCCCATTTTTAGGAAGCATTTTTGTTTCTTTGTTTACTAGTTTATTGTTTCTAACATACAGACTAAATCTGCCTCCTAAATGTCCCTGTGTTCTTCTGAGTTCTGCTTTCTAGTTCCCAGCAGAATGAACCCAATCCCTTTGCCACATGACAGCCCTCCAAATAACCTGAAGGCAGGTGTCCCATCCTTGCTGCATCTTCTCCAGGATTAATCCACCATTTCCTCCAACAGATCCTCATCTGGCATAGATTCAAGGCTGTTCTGCACCCCAGTCACTCTCCTTAAGACACTCTTCAGCTCAGTAGAATGCTTAATCTTTTCTACTAGATTAATTTCCATGGGGTATGACTCTGTAAGGAAAAAGGGGTTCTTTTATCACTGGAACCAAAAAGTCCTTCGTGAAGAGACAGAGTAAGTCAAGTCAGCAGCATCTATCAAGTGCTTACTGTGTTCCAGGCAAGATGTGAAGGCCAATTAAACAAAGACAATAAAAAATGTCCCCTGCCCTCATGAAACTTGCCATCTACTGTAGGAGACAACATTCCAACAAATGCATGAGCCAGCTACATACTGAACAAAATGGGGACCATCTCTGGGGGAGGCCCTAGCATTAAGAGGGATCAGGAAAGGCCTTGTAGAAGGACCTGAAGGAAGCCAGGAGGTACAGAAGAGGAGGGATGGTATTCAGGGCAGGGGGGAAAATCAGGGAAAATGGTAGCAGGAATCCTTTCCTAGTTCTCCCCCCTCTGCATAGGAGTAAATACTTGGAAAGGTCACTAAGAGTCACAGGCTCTGTCTCCATATCCCAGGTCTGGCCCTAACCTGCACTTTGACCTTGATCATGGATACAGACCTTGACCACAAAGCCTGATTGTAAAACCCTGGCTGGTTTCTGCAAAACGTCTGCATGCTAGGGTTGCACTAAGCACCATTCCTGAAAATCCCACTGGTGCTGGCAGCAGAGTGTCTGCTGGCTATGTGGGGTGGCTTCACCAGCTTCCTCAGAGTGTGTCTGCTCAAGGGGTTATAATGTTCCCATTGCCTGAGGACCCCCCCCCAGCTGGGTTCTAAGAGACTCTTCCTCAGCTTGGCCATAGAAGCTGGCATTTTGGGTCACAGCAACCCTGCCCTCAAAGAGTTTACATTGTATTGGGAAAGAAGGAAAAAGCAGCAGCAGAATATGAGCCTCAAAGACAGAAGTTATTTAATGAAGAATTAATTTGTTCATTCATTCATTCACTCACTAATTCATTCATTCACTCACTCACTCATTCATTCCTTCATTCATTCACTTACTCATTTGTTCATTCACTCACTCATTCATTCACTCGCTCATTTGTTCGTTCATTTTGTTAGCATCAGTGCTGAATACAATTCCTTGCATTTACTTGGCATATACTTGGTGAACTGAATTGCTTATGAAACTGGATAACTAAGATTTCTCAGGGAAAATTTTCTTTTCTTTTTCTTCTCATATAAAGTGTGTTTGACCTTAATCTGAATCAGTAGCACATTAGAAACTTCTCCACATAGGTTCTTCCTCATCTTCTTTCCTTCTTTCCTCTCATGCCTTTCCCTGGCTCAGGAGCCCCTTCTTCCCAGGGATATTCTGCTTTATATACACGCTACATGCACATATAAAAATAGTCAAGTTTCACCAACCCCAACTCCACTGATGGGTCAAGGCACGAGACATGGAGCTACTTCATTCTCTCCCCTCAGGGGTCCAGGGTTACCTTGGGGGTTGGGGGACTCAAAGGAACTCTACAAACATTATTGCTGTAAGCCCTGTCCAGTGAGTCATTCTCAGTATCTTCTCTAGTGATTAGCACACAAATGTCATTTAACCCATTGATATTACCATTTAATCAATTGGCTTTGTAACATATAATTTAGATTTTATGAAGGGATATTTACAAATAAAAATAAATGACAAGAACTAAAATGCAATCACTTCCAGAACCCTTCCCCCCTCTACCTGCCCACTTGGTTAGGCCCTGGGGGAAGTGGACTTAATGAAAGAGTCTGTTCCTAAATGCTCACTCTACCTAATTCACTTCTGGGTGTGGTATGGCTGAGCAATGAGTTGTTTTCTTGCCCATAGGACGAGGCATCTGGGCTGCCAGGTAGATTCATGGTTGGGCTGGGTCACGTAAGCTGCTCCAAAGGGCTATACTGGCTCCTCCCTTGGCTCAGGAGGGGTGGATACATCATTTTCTTCCATGGATGTCCATCACTAGGCCTATAGAGGCATCTCTGACCCTTCAAAGGTTGCTGTTTGGTCTGTCCTGTCCCTACTCATTCACTAAAGAACAGGAAAGAACACATTCGAAGAGGTGACTACATAGACCCCATGTGTTCACAGCCCCGTGGCAGTGCAGGTGAGCATAGGCCACTGGCTCAGCTTCTCTCCTTAATGGGGCTGACAGCAGTCCTTGCCTTGATTGCCAACCAGGAAAAGAAACAAGACAGGTCCCTCCATGGGGGCCTCTGCACAAATGTGCTCTCTTCTGACTTAGTGTCCCCTTAAAAAGCTTTTCATCACTGCACAGGTGCTTGGGGGAGGAACTGTGCTCCCCCTATGATACATCGTCACACGTTTTCACAGGTTCACCAATCCCCCCCCATACAGGCAGGCATCAAGCAGAAAACATGGCACAGGTTCTGAGCACTGGGCACCTCCCCTTACATTTGCTTGTTTACTTCTGCCCAGGCTACCTCAAACTTAGAATGTTTTCCCTGTCACCTCATCATAAAGATAGCCAGGTAGTACAGTGGTGAGAGCCCTGGGCCTGGAGTCAGGAAGACTTAAGTTCAAGTCCAGCCTCAGATACTTACTAGCTGTGGGACCTTGGGTGAGTCACTTAACTTCTGTTTGACTCAGTTTCCATGTTAATAGCCGCTATCTCCCAGGGCTGTTATGAGGATTTAAGTACTTGTATTTGTAAGGTGCTTAGATCAGTGCCTGGCTCACAGTAGTGAGAAAAATGCTTCCTCTTTCCTTCTCTTCCTCACCTTCCTGGAATCTCTAGGCCAATTCAAAACTCACTTCCTACATGAAGTTTCTCCTTTCTTCCTACCTTCCTATTGTTCTCACCCTAGAGTCACTATGCACAGATGCATTTTACATGGGGGGCATGGCCCCCACTCCCAAAAGAATGGAACTTATACATCAGGAGGAACTCTTTACTGCTTGTCTTTGAATCTCTAATGCCCAGCATACATGCATGCAAATAAATGTTTGTTAAATGAAGGCAGGAATTCTGACCCCTTGGAAGGGTCCTCTAATACAGAGACAATGCTGCCCTACAGAAAGTGTCCCTGAAAGGGGAGGAATGGCTGAGTCAGGCAGAGTGACTGGGGGAGCTGGCGCTGTTCTGAAATCCCCTGGAGATAATCCCACAGCAGCCATGTATATGGTACTGGCTCAAACAAAAATTGGCATCTGCAGCCTGAGGGCTCCTGGCATGAGTCTGGCCCCCAAATGTTCCAGGCTGGTCGTGGTCTCCTGACCTGTACAATGAGAGCTTAGACCACTTGGTGTTTGAGGGTGCTTCTAAATCTATCATTTTCTGGTTCTGGGATCCTACAACAACTATTGCCTAAAGGTTTCCCAAGGAGTTAATATGGAAAAACAAAGGTGGGGGAAGGATCGTGTTGTTTGGGCAGTGTCCCCTCTGAGCTACCCCCACCTCAGCTCATGTGGCGAGTGGAGTTCTGCTGGCGACAATTACCCCAGGTTCAAGGGGTTCAGTGGATCTGCACTCCCCAAACTATATCCCACCAATTCTCCCAGATTTGTTCCCCTTACAATAATCCTACAGAGTCTAGATCCTTTGAAAGCAAAGACATTTGCTAAAATGGCACCTTAAAAAAACAGCCTCTCCCTCCCAAACCTTGGGCATATTTTCCCACAAATGTACACGATAAGTCAAAACATGATAGATGTGCACCTGGGAATGCCTGAGGCCAGGGAGAAGAGAAGCGGTGATTCTATCTGTTTGTATAAGGTGCCGAATCTGTGTGAGGGGGTGGGGAATTCCGCTTCTGACTCTTCTTGGGTGGCCTTGGGCAAGTCACTTAGCCAGTCTGGGCCTTGTTTTCTCCTCTGTAAATTGGGGGGTGTCCTCTGAGAGCTTATCTACCCCTAACTCTTTAATCCTAGGAGAGTCTATTCATAGTAGGGAGGGACAGGGCAGGACTATGCATTTATTAGGCACCTCTCTTGACAAATATCACCTCATTTGGGGCACAACATTTTACAGTTAAATAAACACTGGACTAAGAATCAGAAGATCTGAGTTCTAATCCTACATCTACCAGCTAATGATCACATAGTCAAGTCACAATTATTAAGAACCTCAGTTTCCTCATATGTGAAATGGGAATAATAATGTTGGTCCTGTTCAGCTCACTGAATTGTGTAGATCATCAATCCTCGAGCATTTTTGCATAAGATCAGAAAGGCAATATAAGGAGGTAATGGACTCTCTCTCATTGGAGGTTTTCAAGCAAAGACTGCATGACCATTTATCAGATGGCTGCTGAGGGCCCTTTCAGCTGTAAATTCTGTGATTCTGTAAATAGGGGGAAGAAATCTTCAAAGGCAGATTGAGGCCAGATTATACGGGGACTTTGAATACCAAGCTAAGCTAAGGAGGTGGGGGCTTTATTTGACTGAAGTCATCAAAAAGTCTTTGCTAAGGGAGCACTCGGATCTAGGTACTGCTAGATGTCAGGGTAACAAACCCAAGCAGCCAAGCCAGGCTCTGCCATCAAGGCATTTACATTTCAGTGGTGGAAAGCAACATCTAAAAAGCATCTAGAAAGCTGAGAGTGAGGGGGCCAGGGTTTTGGAAATGACCAGTAAGGGTCCAGTGGGATTGGTTCCATAAGCTCCACTCAGAGTCCCCGGGGCTTAAGCTATGTTCCCATGGGAGAGGGATAAGGAGAATGAGCAGAGGGAAGGCGGCACGTTTGGCAAGGGTTGAGAATGGGCACAACAAGGCAATGGGGAGCCATTAAAGATTGTGGAGTGAGGGATTGATAGCATCTAAGTCAGATTTTTAGGAAAGTTAATATTATGGCAATGAGTGGTTCAGACAGGGAGAGAGGAGGGACGCTGGAAGAGGAACTAGCAAGGAGGTCCAAGGAAGAGCTCATGAGGATTTGGAGATATTGGTGGGGATGGAAAGGAGGGGAGAGCTGAAAGAGAAATGGTGTCTGTAGAGCAGGTAGGATGTAGCAACCACCTTTTAGAAAATAAGACAGAGGAAGGAGCCAGAGAAGGCACAGTGTTTGCACTTTGGTGACCAGGAGAAAAGAGGCTCAGAAATGAAAGGAGGTTCACCAGGAAGATCTAGGCTGGGACACACTGAATGGGAAGTGGGTCCCAGGCAGTTGTAAATGAGGATCCAGATCATAAGAATGAGGAGGCACAGATCTGGGTCGTTTGTATAGAGAGAAGGGATTGCTGAAGTGGCTGGGGTCACCGAAGGACTCTGAGTTTGTCTCCTCTCCTCAGGACAAATGTGCTAAGTGGGCTGATTTTTGTGGCTCAAAGTCTATCCCTGTTACCACCCCCCTCATCTGTCACTCGACAGACACCCGCTGGGGCTCCCCCCAAAATCATTACCAAGAGCCAATGTGGTCACCTATCCCAGCCAAGAAATGGAGGGGTTAGCAACTTGTCACACAGCACTTTTCAAAGTTTTTCAACCTCTGTTTTAAATCAAGATGACTCCCAGGCAAATCAATATGTGGGACCATTCTCAAATAACATCCTTGGCAGACTTAGCAGTGGTGTGGGATGGGAAAGGGACCTGACTTTGGAGTCAGTATTTGAACCTGGGTTCAAATCCCAACCTTGATGAATATTACTGTAATATCTCGATGATGTCACTGAACCCACTTGGGTCTGTTTCTTCCCCTCTGAGATGAGCAGATTAGACTACACAGCCCTTGAGGACTCTTCTCAATATAGAGCCACCTTTCTGTTATATGTTTTAAAGTAACATTTTATTTTCCCCTGATAATATGGTAAAACAATCATTTTAACTTTTTTTTAATTTTTTTTTTAAGCAATTGGGGTTAAGTAACTTGCTCAAGGTTACACAGCCAGTTATTATTTCTGGGTGTGGTGCTGAGTATCTGAGCCCGGATTTTGATCCAGGTCATTCCGACACTGGAGCCAGTGCTCTTACTCGCTGAGCCACCTGGCCGCCCCTAAGCAATTGGGGTTAAGTAACTTGCTCAAGGTTACACGGCCAGGTGTTTCTGGTTGGGTGCTAAGTGTCTGAGCCTGGGATTCGATCTCCAGGTCTTCTCAACACTGGAGCCGGTGCTCTTACCCGCTGTGCTACCTGGCCGCCCTTAACTTTTTCTTTTACAGTTTTGAGTTTCAAATTCTATTCCGCCTTCCCGGCCCCCCTCTTGAGACAGTAAGCATCTGATATAGGTTATACATGAACAATCATGTAAAACATTTCAATTTTAGTCATCTTATACAAGAAGACTCTAACAACAGCAAAAAGAATGAATGAATGAAAGAATGAAATGAAGGAAGAAAGAAGGAAGGAAAGGAAGGAAGGAAGGAAGGAAGGAAGGAAGGAAGGAAGGAAGGAAGGAAGGAAGGAAGGAAGGAAGGAAGGAAGGAAGGAA
>NW_027186383.1:3107965-3162200 GCF_028583685.1 Petaurus breviceps papuanus
AAGGAAGGAAGGAAGGAAGGAAGGAAGGAAGGAAGATAAGAAGGAAGAGAATGAAGAAAGAAAGAAAGAAAGAAAGAAAGAAAGAAAGAAAGAAAGAAAGAAAGAAAGAAAGAAAGAAAGAAAGAAAGAAAGAAAGAAAGAAAGAAAGAAAGAAAGAAAGAAAGGAAGAAAGAAGGAAGGAAGGAAGGAAGGAGGGAGGAAGGAGGAAGGAAGGAAGGAAGGAAGAAAAGAAAGAGAAAGAGGGAAAGAAAAGGAAGGAAGATTTATTAAAGAAGGTGAAAAATAATGTCATAGTATATATCCAAACAATACCAATTCTTTCTCTGGAGGTGGATGATATACTTCCTCATGAATTCTTCAGAATTGTCTTGGATGCTTGCGCTGCTGAGGATAACTGAATCATTCAAAAGTAATCATCATGCAATATTGCTATTACTGTGTACAACATTTTCCTGGTTTCGCTCACTTCGCTATGTGTCAGTTCATGTCTTTCCAGGTTTTCTGACGTTCCCCTGCTCATCATTTCTTATGGAACAATACTATTCCATTATAATCATATACTACAACTTGTTCAGCCATTCCCCAATTGATGGGCATCCCCTAGATTTCCAAATCTTTGCCACTACAAAAAGAACTGCTTTAAATATTGTTGTATGAATAGGTCCTTTTTCCCTTTAAAAATATCTCTTTGGGATGCGGTCCTAGCAGTGGTATTGCTGGATCAAAGGGTATGGACAGTTTTATAGCCCTTTGGGCGTAGTTCCAAATTTTTCTCTAGAATAGTTGCACCAGTTCACAACTCTCTCAACAATGCCTTAGTATCACAGTTTTCCCACATCTTCTCCAACATTAATCGTTTTCCTTTTTTTTGGGGGGGAGGTATGTTAGTCAACCTGAGAGCTGTGAGATGGTACCTCAGAGTTGTTTTAATGTGCACTTCTCTAATTAATAATGATTTAGAGCAATTTCATATGACCATAGATAGTTTTGACTTCTTTGTCTGAAAACTGCCTGTTCATATCCTTTGACAATTTATCAATTGGGGAATGATTTATGTTCTTATAAATTTGACTCACTTCTCTATATATTAGAGAAACAAGGCCTTTATTAGAGATACTTTCTGCAATTTTTCCCTAGCTTTCTGCTTTCCTTCTAATTTTGTTTGCATTAATCTTATTTGTAAAAAAAACTTTTTTAAAATTTTATATAATCAAAATTATCTATTTGACATTTCATAATTCTCACTAGATCTTGTTTGGTCCTAAATTGTTCCCTTATCCATAGATCTGACAGGTAAATTATTACATGTTCTCCTAATTTGTTTATGGTATCACCCTTTATGTGGAAATCGTGTACCCATTTTGACCTTATCTTGGTATATTGTGTAAGATGTTGGTTTATAATTTGTTTCTGCCAAGCTGTTTTCCAGTTTTCTTGGGAAGTTTTGACCCCAAAACTTGGATTTTTAAGTTAATCATATACTAGAATTACTATGTTCATTTACTATAATGTATTGTGTACCTAATCTATTCCACTGATTCACCATTCTATTTCTTAGCCGATATGAGATTGTTTTGATAATTACCTCTTTATAATACAGAATGAGATCCAGGTAGGACCCTTTGTGTTATATATTTTGTAAGAGGTCCAATTCATAATTGAGAAACAAGCATCGGTGGTGGGAAATACCCCCAAAACACACACTTTGGGAGATGCTGCCTGGGCTTAGTAGGAAGGGAGTCAAGCATCACTGCAGCAGTGTTGGGATACCCCTGACCTCAGAGTCCAGGAGGTCCTCATGCACCTAAACTCCACTCTGTCAGTTGAAGCCAATATTACAGGTAGAGTCCAAGGAAACCATGTGCAACAGCAGCAGGGCTAGAATGGTGAGCAGAAGGGCAACACACGCCCAGACTTGGGTCTCTGCTTGGGTATTCCACTGACATTGTTTATAGCCCTCCCTGGCACCTCAGACAGGAGCTGTGCTGACTCATAATCCATGGGACCCAGGCACTGGCTTTCTGTTTGTTTGTCTTTAGGTTACTGGATGAACCTTAGTCTCTTCCTCCCTTTCCCCAGGAGTTAGATCATTGTAGTCCTAAAAAAGAGAAACCTGCCAAGCACTCCTAGCAACCAATGCCTGGGCTTGGGAACAGTAGTCAAGCTCCCAACACAGCCTGGGGCAGGATGATGTCTGCTGACACCACACTAAAGCTATGATGACCAGCACCCTTCTCTCTCTCTCTCTCTCTCTCTCTCTCTCTCTCTCTCTCTCTCTCTTTCTCTCTCTGTCTCTCTCTGTCTTTCTCTCTCTGTCTCTGTCTCTCTCTGTGTCTTTCTCTCTCTGTCTCTCTCTGTCTCTCCCTGTCTCTCTCTCTGCCTCTGTCTCTCTCTCTGTCTTTGTCTCTGTTTCTGTCTCTGTCTCTATCTCTCTGTCCCTGTCTCTGTCTCTGTCTTTCTGTCTGTCTGTCTGTCTCTCCTCCAATTTATTTTCTGTCTACTACATTGTCCTTCACTACATCAATAGTGATGGGAACTAGGAAGAGAACTGGACTTGGAGCCAAGAAACCCTGACTTGCAATGCTGGAAATAATGTCCATTGAAGCTTTGGGAAAGCTTAAAGTACTGTAAATGTCCACTAGGATTATTAATGCTGTTAATTAATTCTCCTCATCTTAGAGTTCATTAGAAACTGTCATGGGAGAGGGTATACTATCTTGCCATTTCCCTCTCTGACTCCTGTTCTCTGGACTAAAGCCCGGGTAGAGACAATAAGGGCTTTTTGTAAGTGAACGAGAGCCTGGAGATGTAAGTTCTCATTGCGATGGCTCGTATTACATCTCTGTGGCTACAGCATCCTGCCAGCCTTGCCCAAGGCCTTCTTCCCAAGCAGCTATGGCCCATGTCCTCCCATAGTGGTTTCCACATGCAGGGACCTCCCTCTGGCTCTCTTGGTATCACTCCCTCTTACTGTCAGACCGGCCCTGCCTCCCAGGGAACAGCAGTGATGTGATATGAATCTGAACCACCCAGAGAACCTTCCAAGAACTCTTTGGCCTTCTGTGTTGCTTAAGGGCCTTCCATTCTTGGCCCATAGCCCCTATTCAGGGCACAGCAGATTGGGCAGTTGGACCAGGTAAGAAACTACCCCCCCCATCCTCTCCCAATGACAACTCTAATTGAAACTTCCTTATCTTGATGATAGCACCTAACCCACTTTATCTGCCTTTCCATCACTCCTCCCTCTCAAATTTGCCCATTAAGATTGGCAGCCTCCCTAACAGATGACATCCCAAGGTCAGGAACTCCATCTTGGACACAAGCTTTGGCCTCTGGATGGTGACCAACATTCCATTCAGCCAGCTTGCCTTACCTCTGCTCCTTTATCTCCATGCAATACCCCCACCCTGCAGTGCCCCTGCTCTACCAGCTCCCTCCTCAGGAGCCACTCCCAAGACCTGAAACTTTCCAGAAATAGATGTCAATGGCACTCTTTGTTAGGTGATCACATGCTCTGACATGTACCCATGTTCAGCACACCCCAGGAATAGAGAATGCCCTCACTTTACTTATATCAAGATGTCAGTTTGAAAAGAAAGATGGCGGTGACTGTGGGTCATAGAGTGGAAGGCTTAACTCCTCTAGGCCCCAGTTTCCTCACTTGAAAAATGAAGAAGTTGGAGTCAGCGACCTCTGAAGGTCCTTCCAAGCTCTGGATCTGTGACCTTATTTTCATTCAACTCTGTTCTCTTAGGAGAAGAGGAAGGTATGCTTGACCATCAGTCCTCTGAAGTTACGACTCTGACTCTTTCATTTTATAGGTGATACGGAGAAAAGAAATGAATTGTTACAGCCATAAGCAGAAAGGCCAGGATTTACACTCAAGTCTTAAATCTAGACCCAGCATCTTTTCCAAGTCAGTCCTGGTTCCAAAAACCATAATATAAGAGCATCATATATAAACACATGGTCTCATTATTCAGACTTTATAGCGAGGCCATTCTGTTCAACCCTTTCATTTTACAGTTGAGGAAACTGAGTCCCAGAAGAGTTAAGTAATTTACCAGGGGTCATAGAGATATTAAGTGACAGATCCAGGATAAGAACTCAGATCCCATGACTTCATCATTCTTTTCACTGAACAACACTGTCTCTTGGTAAGAAGATCAAACTTGAGATTCTAGTCTTAGACCTGATAGTGCCCATATGACCTTGGGTTTTCATTTCCCCTCTATGGGCATAAATTTAGTTCTTCTGTCAAATGATTAGATCGGAGATTAGATGACCTCAAAAATCAACAAAAGATGGCCTGAAATAAATGTGTAAAGTACATCAGAATATTTTTTTTAAATGAAAGACACAGAGATCTTGGTTGTTTGTTGTGGCTCATTTTCTTCATTAATTTTCTTATAGCAAAATACTGTGTGCTGATGGGCAGCCAAAAACACAGGCAGGCATGCAGGAAGTATCTCACTCCCATCTCCCTTTCCATAATTACATGGGAGCTCATTAAAAGGAAAATGACACAGAGAACCTGGGTGGAGTCTGGAAGCGGGCGGGTGATGGTCAGCCAAAGTCAAGCGCTGATGATGACAGACCCGAATTTCACTTGAGTGGCCAGCTCTGTCTGCAGAAGTCCATCGTCCTGAAACCTCATAAGAGAGTCAAGCTTTCTCAATCACTGGGACCCTGCACAGAAAAACTAAGCTGTGGGGGTGGAGTCCATGTGATTAAGAACGAAGCTGTGGATCTGGGATGGGCACTGACCTGCCCTGACCCGAGTTCCAAATGTGCAAGTACAAGCCCTGCTTTGAGCGTTATCTTAAAGCATCTTTTGAGCTGCAAAACTACTTGGTATTTATTATTTCTGTAGTTTGTTTGCATTTCTCTGCATGCCTGTATTGACTTGAATGTAAGCTGACTGAGGGCAGGGATTGGGTCTGGTTTAGAGTTGTGTTGTTTGTATCTCCCTCGGTGTCTGGCACATAGTAGACTCTTAATGGCATCATAGATTCAGATGTGAGAGGTTTTGTAATCATCCTCTAGTTCAAGACTCCCATTTCACAGAAGAGGACACTGAGACCAATGGTTGGGAAGTGACTGGATCTAGAGTCAGAGGAGATGGATTCAAATTCTTCTTCTGGAGCTTTTTACATTTGTGACCTTGAACAAGTCTGCGAAGTCTAGGAAATCCTTCTCTGAAAAAAATGTTTCCAAAAACATAAAAAATACACAGGATCACAAAAGAAACCTTTTTTTAGTACATAAATTTAAAAAAACCCACCAATAACACGTGCCTGCCTGTTATTGTTAATTGATAGTCTCCAGGCTAAGAACTCCTTGTCTAGATGAAGTCAGAGGGCCCCTCCAGCTCTGGAGGAAGAAAATGAGTACCAGGTCTGCCATGAATTCATTCTGAGACCAAAAAGCAAACCCTCCTAACTTAGGATAATAAGATCATAGATTTGGAGCTGAAAAGAACCTCCTAGGACATCAAGTCCAACATTGTTATTTTACAGGTGAGGAAACTAAGGCACAGACAAAAAGGTACTTGCCCAGGGTCAAGTAGCTAGTACGTGGCAGGTCCAGTGTAGCCAAGTTCATCATCTCTTCAATTGTACCATGTAGCTTTTGCTCTAATGGTTGACTTTCTACCAGTCAAACATTTTTACACAATTTTTCCATAGAAATATTTTCTCTGAGAACATCTGCAAGAGTTGAGAATCTCTTACTCCTCACTCCTCCCCCAAACCCTGTCCACCAATTTTCTGTAGCTGTCAAGTATTCTCCCTCCTACAATTGATGACATCGTTCAGCATTGCCCAACACCATCAATTTGGCAGAGTCTGAAGTGCCATCAGGCTGAGTGGAAATGGTGCCTTATCTGCATCAGTAACGGACTTCTTAATTAAGCTGCCGATACTGTCAGAGAACCAGCTCACTGCTGTTGAAAAATATGCACTATCACAGGCCATCCAAGCTTTCTCACTTGGGATGGTGCCGTCAGGCTCTGGGTGGTCTTTAATATTGGATAAATATTACCACCACGAGGTGGGGAAAAAACACTGAGTCACCTGCCCTTCCTCCCCTTCCCAATGTGCCCTTTGGTGACCACACTCAGCCTTTGCAGAACTTCTCTTATAACATCCTAGAGGGCAGGCTTAGTTATCGATTTGGTCTTTGTAAGACAATTTCCTGTGTCCAGACAGACTGGCAAGGATGGGTTGAGATTTGCCAGCACGTGTTGGAGGTGAGACATACTTAAAAAAAAAAAAACTGTTTCATTTTTTTAAACAACTCCTAGCTTTATTTAATAATGCAATAGATTTTGTTAATCTCTTCTTCAATTTTCAGTTTCTATTTTGGTATTTAATTGGAGGTTGTTTTTTTTTTAATGATGGTTTTCTAGTATTTTTAATTGCATTCCAAATTCATTGATTGGGTTTCCCCCCTCTTTTTTGTTAATGAAAGCATTTAGAGATATATATTTCCCCCTTGGGACTCCTTTGGCTGCATCACCAAAATGTTGGCGTTTCATCTCACTGTGGTCTTTAAATTAAATGGGAATGCTTGTATTCTTGACCCCAACACTGGCCCAATAACTCCAATATCCCATGGCCTCTCATAAGGCTTGGTGCTCAGTAAAAATGTGTGGAAGATGAATGAAGGCTCTGGATCAGGGCACCACATATCTCTCTTACAGCCAAACTTCCATTGGGCCAGAAGGAAGTCAGGGGGGTCCGAGCCAATCCTTGTCTCAGGAACCCATATCAGTTTGAATACACATGATCAATGGGACATTAACAGCGAAGGAGGCACATACCAAGCTCTAGTATCCTCCCATAATAGAAAACTCAGCCCTAGCTTTCTCTTCCACCTTTCTCTCTCTTCCTCTCCCTTCTCCTCCTTCCCTCTCCTCCCCTGCATTCTTCCCTTTCTGTCTCTTCTTCTCCCTTCTCCCTCTTCCCTCTCCTCCCCTGCATTCTTCCCTTTCTGTCTCTTCCTCTCCCTTCCCCCCTTCCCTCTCCTCCCCTGAGTTCTTCCCTTTCTCTCTCTTCTTCTCCCTTCTCCCTCTTCCCTCTCCTCCCCTGCATTCTTCCCTTTCTGTCTCTTCTTCTCCCTTCTCCCTCTTCCCTCTCCTCCCCTGCATTCTTCCCTTTCTGTCTCTTCCTCTCCCTTCTCCCCCTTCCCTCTCCTCCCCTGCATTCTCCCCTTTCTCTCTCTTCCTCTCCCTTCTCCCCCTTCCCTCTCCTCCCCTGCATTCTTCCCTTTCTGTCTCTTCCTCTCCCTTCTCCTTCTTCCCTCTCCTCCCCTGCATTCTCCCCTTTCTCTCTCTTCCTTCCCCTTCTTCCCCTTCCCTATCCTCCTCTGCCTTTTCCCCTTTCCCTCTCCCCTCTCTTTCTCTTCAGAACTCATCTCCATTGTTACCAATCCCCCCTTTCCTCCTAGCTCTCTTTAAACCTTTCATCCCATTGTTGGTGCTCACTGAAAGCTGGTTTCCTCCTGAAGATGCCCCATCTTGGTCCCCCCTCTGAGGCTGCATTCTCCTCTTTTCACCTCCTCCCACTTAGGACAAAGGAAGGGTCCTGGTCTATTCCTTGTGCCCCACCTTTCAGACACCTTCCTTCACCATCACTTGGAAGCCATCTCTTCCTTTTGCTGCATCTTCTCCACACCTTTGTTGCTTATTTATGAACCTTCCCATCTCTGTCTCCCCCCATTAAATATAATATCTCCCTCGTAGATTTCTTATTCACCCCAGCCTCTGCTCCCTTCAAATGCCCTTGTTTCCCCATTCTCCAGCTCCCCAATTCCCACCCTTCCATCTCCAACCAGCCTCCATGCTACAAGGACCAATCTTTCCTTAGATCCCTCCTCCTCTTCCTCCTCACCACCCACTGATTAGACCCAAGGGCTGGGATGCCTTCATTTGTCTCTGCTCATCAGCAACCTAAAACCTTCTCCTGCTCCAAGGCCTGGCTCAGATGTGACCTACGGCTTCCCTGGCCCCCTCTGACTTACTGCTCTCTCTCCCTCCTCAAATGCCCCTGGCACACATCGCCTGTATTTCATCACTACCCCATTCACTTTTTAACTCCTATCATTGACATTTGTGTGGGTACTGTCACCTTTCATTGAGCAGAATGTTCCTGGAGGGAAGGGCTGGTGCTGATTTTTATCTTTACTTTTCAAATGCCTGGCATGATCCTTCATGCAGTTTCATAGTTAATAGACATTTATTCTCTGTGCTGGGGATTCAAATATGAAATAGCCATCCCTTGCCCCCAAGGATCTTATAATCTAACAGGATAAGATGAAATGGAGTAGGAAGCTCAAAGTCAGGGATGGGAGAGGATACCCCACCTGGAAGCATGAAGAAGTGAGTCACACAAGTCCAAAAATGGTGCAGCCAGGAGAAAAATGAGGAGCTGTCTGAGCTGAGCTCTTTCACTAAATGGAGCTGCTTCACACACGACAATCTTGCTGATCCCACGGACAGCACTGAAGGGACAAGATCAGCCATCTAGCCTAACATCTTCATTTTACAGATAAGAAAACTGAGGTCCAAAGTGTTTAAGTGACTATGCAAGATCACAAAGTAAGTGAGAGAACTGAAATTCAACCTCATCCTAGGGTTTCAGATTCAAAACTTTCCATTTCATTGGATAGGGATATTTCCTGCACTGGTTCAGACTGAGAATCAACCCAATCTTCTCATCTGTGTTGGCATCTGATGACAATTTCAGGTCAGTTCTAACTGCCACCACCACTCAGCAGTCACCTCTCCTCTTCTGGGCTTTTTTTCTTATATTCTTATACAAACCCTCCAGAGAGAATCCTCACACTGGACTGAAGACCTTCTGCTCAGTCTTTTAATATTCCTGCAATAGCAGTAGAGTGTCATGATAAAGGTGCTAGGAATAAAAAAAGTGGAAAATAAGTCAAGGGCTTCACTCCATTTACAGTTGGGGAAGCTGAGTTGTAGGGAAGTAAAATGACTTATCAAAAGTCACAAAATCATATCACTTCAGAATTGTAAGGGAGGTAAGAGCTCATTAAGTCTGACCTATATTTAACCAAGATTTTAATCTACAACACATCTGGCAATGGTTCAACCAGCGTTACCTTAAAACACTCCAATGACACTAATGCATTGTTCACAGAATTATAAACTGATCGAGCCATCCTGGAGAGCCATTTGAAACTATGCCCAAAGGGCAATCAAACTATGCAATGCCACTACCAGATCTGTATCCCAAAGAGATCACAAAACGGGAAAGGCCATACATGCACAAAAGTATTTATAGCAGCTCTTTTTGTAGTGGCAAAAATAATTGGAAACTGAGTCCATCAATTGGGGAATGGCTGAACCAGCTGTGGTATATGAATGTAACAGAATGTTATTGTGCTGTAAGACATGATGACTAGGCAGATTTCAGAAAAACCTGGAAAGACTTACCTGAACTGATGCAAAGTGAAATGAGCAGAACCAAGAGAACATTGTACACAGTAACAGCACATTGTACAATGATCAATTATGAATGACACAACCATTCCCAACAATACAATCAAAAACAATTTTTAAGGACTCATGAGGAAAAATAATATTCATATCCAGAGAAAGACCTGAGACAATCTGAATGTAAATCTAAGCTTACTATTTTTACTTTTTTCATTTTTTGTGTTTTTTTTTCTTTTGGGTCTGTTTCTTCTTTTGCAACATGACTAATCTAGAAATATGTTTTACATGATTGCACATATATAACCTATATCAAATCACTTACCATTTTAGGAAGAGGGGAAAGGAGGGAGGGAGGAAGAAAAATTTGGAATTCAAAATTTTGTAAAAATGAATGTTAAAAATTGTCTTTACATATAAATGGAAAAAATAAAATACTATTTTTAAAAATCCCTCCAGTGACATGAAAGTGATTAGTGATAGTGCCAGAACTCAAACCTAGGACACTCTTAATTCAGGACTTTTTCCATGATCTCACTTAGGCCCCACATCTATATCACCATTCTAGCCATCACCATCATCATCGCAGCGCATATTTGACAGAGGGTTAAGATCTGCAAAGTATTTTCAATATATTAACTTATTTGAGACACACATACAGAGTTGCAGGCAAGTGCAGAGAGACTGGTTATAGAAATGAATCAAAGGACACACAGTGTTCCATCTTGGTGATGACATGCAAATTTTCTATTAAAATGCAAATCCCTGCTTCCAAAAAGTTGAATTTAAGGGTGCTTTAAAATGATTCCCTCTGATTACATTTCCACCAGTGGGAAAAGCCCCAAACCAGAATTTTCTTGGGGCCTATAGCATAACTCTGGGTTCATTTTCCTTTATATTAACAAACAAATCATTAGGGGCTCAGGAAATGGCTAAGTTTCATCCCCACCCCAGTTGCCAATCCACCTGATGGATTTGTTCTGGGCTTTTTTCAGGGATTCTTCTAGGAAGGTCAAGAAATACCCTGAATTTCCTCACAGCCTCTCAAGCTAGAAGGGTGCTCAGGGGTAACCAACCCTTCCTATATCTCACCCAGAATTCCCACTGCAACATCCTTGGCAAGTGGTCATTTCTCCTGAAGGAGCCATTGCCTCTTGGACTCCCCTTAGCCCATTCTTCTTTCAAACAGTTCCCATTTGGGGAAGTTTTTCCTGAGCTGACACCAAGTCTACATGGCCTCTCTGAAAGTCCCTCCAGGCTCCTGGCTTGGGGCCTTTCTAGGGCTAAGCAGAATGATTCTAATTCCTGTTTTAGGTCACAGCCCTTTAAATACTTGAAGCCAACTCTTAAGTCCTCATCTAACCATTTGCTTTTCTGGCCTAAGCACTGTCAGCTCAGCTGATGCTTGTGTGACAGAGGACCCTTCACCATCTTGCTTGACTTCCTCCCCTTGGCAGCTCTCCAATTGATCAGGACCCTTCCTAAAATACAGTGCTTTGAACCAAACACTGTGCTCATGATGTGATCCTTCTGACCAGTCTAGAAGACAGAGGCCATGACTAAGTGGGACTAGTTCTGTCCCTCCACCTCTTCCTATTTGTCCCTTCCATGATTCCTAACTCTGCCTTTGCAAGGCAGATGGGAATCTCAGCTGGCACTTCCCTCTCAGTCTCTGGCACCTTCTTCTTACATCCTTTCCTGGGTGAGGGGGATCATGGGTGGGGACAAGAACCTAACACAGCCTTTATGATTTGCCTTGGTTTTCTTTTCTCCCTTCCCAAGCATCCACATCTCTCCACCCCTCTTTTAAGTTTAATGATTTCTTAACCCTGCCCCCAATTCCTTCCTCCAACAAAAATTTGAGGCAGCTAACAGCAATTAACATTAAGATGTTGCTACCCTTTGACCCTGAGATCTCCCTCCAGGGAATAAAGGCCAAGGAAGTAAAAAACAGAAAGACCTCACACATGCCAACAAACACACAGCAACCCTTTATATGATAGCCCAGCATTGGAGATGAAATCGGTGGGGGATGGTGAGATGATTCATGATATAGAAGTGAAATAGAATATTGTTTCACTGTGACAAATTCTATATCCAAAGATTTCAGGTCTAAATGGCAAGATTTGTTACAACAATAATAGTAACAGCTAAAAGTGATATAGGATTTAAGATGTGAAAAACACTTTACATACATGATTATATACGCAGGCATCCTTGCATCTGGCACTTAGAAAGTAATAAACAAATAAACATTTTGATGATTGATCACTATTCCCCTTAAACATATGAGGAAACTGAGGCTCAGAAAGATTTAAGCACCTTGCCCAGAGTGTCAATGAATGAAAGAAAAAAAGCTTTGAGGGCTTCCAACGTGCCAAACCCACTGTGCTAAGCTCTCAAGATACACATAGCAAAGGTCAGAAAATCCTTGCTTTCACAGAGCTAACACTCTAATTACTAGAGAGAGCCCAGAAAAACAGCATCTGGCTGGACGACCGTTGGAAGATCTGAGATGTCCCAAGAGTGTGAGGGGGTGGGGCAGGGGAATGACGATGGCAAGGTCCAGAGATCCTCACGCTTCATCATTCATTAAGATGAGAGTGCTGGGGTTCTGTAACATGTACAAGTAGGGCAAATGGCAAAACCTGATGGTCTTCCACCTTATCAGAAGGAGAGAATCATTCCTTTTTTTTTTTTTTAAAGCAATCAGGGTTAAGTAACTTGCTCAAGGTTACACGGCCAGTTATTTCTGGGTGTGGTGCTGAGTATCTGAGCCCGGATTTGATCCAGGTCATCCCGACACTGGAGCCGGTGCTCTTACTCGCTGAGCCACCTGGCCACCCCGAGAATCATTCCCTCTTAATCTATCCAAGCCTTGCTGCCAAGATGGAGAGAACCTAAGAGAGGAGTGCCCCCTTTGGTTGTCTGGATCTTTTGTCTGCCAGAATGTCTAAGATGAGCTCTGGGACAGCTCAGAGCTAGGGAAGGGCCATGAGGGAAAGTAAGGCATGGGGAGTCCCTAGTGGAAGTGGCCGCTCTTCTCACTTCCTAACTTTGGGAGTTCAAATCCAGCCTCAGACACTTACTAACTGGGTGACCCTTGGCAAGTCACTTAACCCTGTTGGCCTCAGTTTCCTCATCTATCAAATGAGCTGGAGAAGAAAATGTCAAAAGATTCCAGTATCTTTGCCAAGAAAACCCCAAATGGGGTAATGAATAGTTAAACATATCTGATTCTTCTTTCACCACATGACTAACGTGGAAATATGTTTAATATTATTATATATGTTGTAAGGGTTATGGGATTTAAAGATCTTCCATGCCCCGTTGGACTTGCTGATGTAGCAGGAAGGGGCGGAGCAAGAGGAAGCGGAAGCCAAGCTAGCGTTCCTGCGTTGGCTGGCGGTGGTGGTGACGGCGCCAGCAGCAGAGGCAGTGGCAGCGCGAAGCCCTTTTTGAGTTAGGACTGCTAAGGACTTTCTGCTAAGGACTCCTGCTGAGGACTGCCAGGGGCCGGAGCTGCTGGGAGCGCGCTTCCAGGACGCTGGGTGGTTGCTGTGCGTGGGGAGAGGAGGACCTTTGCCTGAGGTAGCCTGTTCTGTTTAAAGGCTTGAAAATGTGGGTGCTTTCTACTTTATCTACCTGTGCCAATGTCATAACTACTCTGATGGCTTTCACTTTCTGGTTTTGGGACTCAGTCTTTTGGTATCTTAATAAATTTTCTAGTTTATTTCCTCATATGGCAAACATGACGTATTTTGTAATGGATAATTATATCAGCATATTTGTAATCTCTATAGGCATTGTGAATATGGCATTGCTGATACATATGTATAGCCCATATAAGATTGGGTGCCATTTTGGGGAGAGGGGAGAGGAATGTGTGTGTGTGTGGGGGGGGATTTAGAACTCAAAATCCTATAAAAGTGAATGTTGACAACTAAAAATAAATTTTTAAAAGCTTATTAAAAAAGAGTCAAATGTGACTGAAAGGACTGAACAACAGCAAAACAATGAAATAAATGAAAAATATGCTCTGGGGTAGCTGTAATGACTACCCAGCCCTGACTCCACAAAGATGAGAATCTTCCTCCTTTCTCAAGGAAGATGGCAGCCTAGACGTCTGGGCTGTGCAGGCACTGTCAGAAACATTCCCATGGGCCATGGGCTTTTGTTTCTCTGTTTTTCTTTGTTACAAGAATAGGTTGTGGGGAAGAAGGGGAGGAAGGAGAAATTGCATAGAGAAATGACTGTGAAACAAAACAGAATGTTACAATACAGTGGTTTTTTTAATTAAATAAATTAACTTTTAAAATAAACTATAATTCTTTCTAAAATCTAATAAAATTGGTCTAAAACTAGACTGTTCTTTCCTCCCATTTCTGGCTCTTGATGAAAAATCAAGTTTGTATTGAGTGTGTAGACAAATTTTCGTACTTGCTCCACAAATATCACCATAGAATAGATGCTAATTTTCATTTGTTTTGTTTTCCTTTTCAAAAAGATTTCATGTTAGGGTTTTAGTCTCTATCAAGGGCAGACTCCTGTCAGAGCAATGGACTGATGGAGAGTCAACTGGACGAGGGTAAAAATGCACTGGGGAGCATCAGGGAAGGACCCCCAGCTGTCCCCACTATCAGTCACCTGAGATGAGCTCCACACTCTACTTGGAAACAGCTTTGGCAATGACTTTCCTGGGAGCAGTGGGTAAGGCAAAAAGGAGATTCTCTTCAGTGCCTACTGAGGGCAGCCTGGCCTGACCTTCCTCAGGAGGAATTCTCAATATCTCTGGCTAGTCCCCTCCTTTCCCCCAAGACAACATGAAGACAGTTGATTCTACATACACACACACACACACACACACACACATATATACATTTAGACAGGATTTTTCTTGCAAGCTGGAAGGAAGATTCAATGAGCACTGCTACCCTCATTTGTCAGATCGATTATTGAGACTCATAGAGTTACACAAGGTCATGGTTCAGGGATGTAAGTGTTGGAAACCAAATTCAGATCTGGGACTTCAAACCCAAATTCAGATTTCTTTCTTTCATGCATGCATATATGTATATACACATACATATGTGTATGTGTATATACATATATGTATGTGTGCATATGCATATATAGCACAAATATGTTATAAAATATATAGTGTCTTATAGATTATATATTTATATATTCTATATATAATTATATTATGTTATGTATTATATATGAATAATTATAGTATATGTAGTATAAAAATATATATATAGAATAAAATACTAACTGTGCTGCTGCCTTGTTATGTGAGTGGCATAGCTCTCTGAACCTGCCAACACAACAAATAAGCTGAATGTTTTAAGATCACTCTTCAGTCACTTTAGAGTTATGTCTCTCTTACTGGGGCTGACATTTGGAATATACATTCCCATCAAGCTGATCAAATAGAGCCCAACCATGACTGAAGGAACTCATGGATTTGTAGATCCTTTGGCTTAAGAAGGGTTTTGAAGGACATTTAAGCCAGAGCTCTCATGTCAAGGATGAAGAAGCTGAGTTACGGAAAGGTTAATTGATGTATTCAAGGTCACCCAGCTAACTGGTGGGCAAGGTTGGTATTAGTGCTCATGACATCTCATCTGTTTACTTCTTTTTCTTTTTCCCCCTTCTTTTTGAATTTCAGAACCTTGGTCAACACACACCTAGAAGAACCATTTGTTTTCTCCATTTGCTCTTGAACAACCATGTTTGATCGGTAAGACCAGAGGTTACTTGCCCTGCACACATGCTGCTGAGTGGGTGGGCACAGGTGAAGATTTCATTCATACCCAAGAAATAAGTTCTAATCTCCATGCCTGATTTGTATCAATGTCACCCCAGTCATCCTTGCCTGGACTTAGAATTCCTTATGAAGAAAGATTGCATAACCCAGTGCCATTTCCTTGGGAGCCGGAAGAGTGGTTTTTCTGGTGGGGCTAGCTGACTGAAAATGAGGAAAGCTCTAGCAATAATAACCACAATTCCTGCAGCACTTTTCAGTTTGCCAAGTACCTACATGTTTTATCACATTGGAGCCTTGCAACATCTATGAGGGTAGGTGGACCCTGCAGGCATGATCATCCTTATTTTGTAGATAAAGAACCAGCCTAAGGGAGATGAAGGGACTGATTGCCCAAGGACACACAATTGGTAAGGGTGAGACTTTGAGAAGTCCCATTTTCCAAGCTCAGAGTCATAAAGGCAGCATTCCAACTGAAGTCTTCTGGACTTCAGTTCCAGTAGTGCCCATGCCACACCCCTCCTGCTTCCTGCCACACATATGTGAGCACACAGGCACACTGAGCTTGTTTGATCAATAAGCATTTCTCACTACAAGCTTATTTGTCTTTGGCTGGGGTGGGGTGGGGGGAAGTGGCAGGGGGAGGAAGAGAGAGACCGAAGCCCCCAGAAGAAATGCTTCATTTTGACCTAACAAATGTCAATATATGCTGAGGGCTTTTGGAATTCTGAAGCTGCCTTGAGCTCAGGAGTCTGATGGTGGGGCTGCCTGAGTGTGCAGGCTCCAGGCAGCTGACATTTGCCAGGAAGATATCAGCAGACTTCCACATCCTATTTTCAGTTACAAACTTTGAATTGCCCTTTACCTGAAATGCCTTACGATGCCTGAGACTCTGATAATATTGCATTCCAATACCCACCCCCAATCCCCCCAAAAAAGAATGCTTCTCCTTCCCTCCCAAAGCATCTGTTGTACCCACTGGCTTTGCTGAGTCTCTGTGCAGGAGACTTGAAATCCAGCCCTTCATGTGGTGTGGAGACCACCGAAGAAACATTCTCCACGGGGATGTGTTACTATGACAATCCGGATGTCTTCTGGGAAGCTGTAGTTTAAAAAATCTTATGTGCTAAAGACACAAATATCCGAGCTCACCCATTCCTCAGGTTTCTGCCTTGATCAGGTGAGTTACAGGTGGCAGGGGGCTTAAGGCCTAGCATTTCTTCTAACATTGTGTCTGACTGGGCCCCACATAGGAGTTATGTGATGAAATCCAGAAATAGAGGGTTTTATAATCCTCATAAGGGACCTCTTAGGAAACTCATGGAATAGCTCAGAGCACTTCTCCTGCTCCAAACAAAAAATCCCAGCCACAAGAAGCTGGTCCCCATCACAGAGCAGCATCCTCCCAGACCAGACATAATGATGGTCAAGGAGAAGCTTTCTGTGGTCAAGAAGCTTCTCTCAGGGTCAGCCATGACAGCAGCAACTTGCCATGGCCCCTTGATAATCATGTGATTTACCAAGGACCCAAGGCCTTTCTGGTTACTTTGAATTAAAAAAATATCAATTTCTCTATGAGGAATGATAAATATGAAGAATTCAGAGAAACATGAGAAGACAGTATGAATTGACCTAGAGAAGGAAGAGAGCTGTGCATGTCACAGAAATGCCAATTAGGTCATCAAGGACCGGTAACCAAGTTGGGCGATTACTAAGGCCAGCATCTGTGTTCCATCATCACAAAGGACACGTCCCATCATTCTGGTAACAAGCAATGAACTTTTGGGGACTACAGAGCATGTTGTCCATGGTGAGGGGGAGGGTGGCCTGGGAATATGTTGGGAAAAGCCCTCCATGTCCTAATAAAGGAGATCATTTCACTGTTGGCAGTGAAGGATCCCCATACAGGAAGTTTCCTCACTTTCCTTGTATAATCAGTCAATTAAGAAACACCTACTAGGGGCCAAACAGTGTACAAAACGATGGAAATGCAAATATAAAATGAAAAAGGAAAAAAAGAAAAGAAAACACAGTCCCCACCTGCAAGGTGACTACATCACTCATTCATTCAACAAGCAACAGATGTTTATTAAGCACCTACTACATGGGCAATGCTGAGCTAGGCACTGGGTCATAGAGGGAAAATGGTCTAGTACTTGTCCTTGAGGAATTGATGTTATATCAGGGAAGACAATGGGCACAAAATAGGTACAAATAAATAAGTGATAATGTGGGAGGGGCAAGAAGAGGAAGCTTGAGCAGTTGGCAGGGATCAGGACACATGAGCTGAACTTGGAAGGAGAAGAAAAAAGAAGAGGAGGAGGAGGAGGAGACAACAGAGGCATTCTTAGAGGCCAAGGGGAGGAGGAAGGGCATTCCACACATAGGGCAAAGGCAAGGAGATGGGAGAGGAGGTACCTCATAGCAGGAGCTTCAGGAAGGTCCATTTGACTGGACCTTACAACGTGTAAAGGTCACTGATATAAAATAACCTTGAGAAAGCGGATTGGGAAGGACTTCACAGAGCACGATTTGATTTTACCAGCCATTTTCCCAGCTTAGATGATCTCCCACCCCCACCCCTTCAACCTTCTTCCTCAACCTAGTCTCATCCTTCATCCCTCTCCCCCTAGCTTAATGTGATCCCTTATCTTTCTGGAGCTCCCACAAGTCACCCTGGCTGGTGTATTTATTTAATTTTGAACTATATACATGTCTCCTGTAGCTTGTTTCTCTCCATGTCTCCATCTCTCTGTGTCTTTGTCCCTGTATCACTGTTTCTTTCTCTCTCTGTCTCTGTCTCTGTCTCTTCCTCCTCTTCTTTCTTCTTCTTCTTCATCTTCTTCTTCTTCATCATCTTCTTCTTCATCTTCTCTTTCCCTGACTCACTGTCTCTTGTCTCTCTTCCTGACTCTGTGACTACTTCTCTATCTCAACTTTTGTCTGTGATTAAAGTTGAATGAAGGAGAACCTCAAGGAATGTCCAAGCTGGCTTTGACAGAAAGGAAAGATGATAGAAGTCCAGGTAGGAGAATCTGAACTGAAAATCTGGAGTTTTGGGTTCTATTTCCAGCTGTCCCATTAACAGTGATTTTGAAATTCACTTCAACTGTCTAGGACTCAGTTCCTTTGCCTGTAAAAGCAACAGGGCGGGGCCAGAATAATGTTCTATAAGGTGTCTTCTTGTCTTGAAAGCATTCTGATTCTCAAAAGGTGTCTAAACCTAGATGTTTCACTGGAGCCAATTCTAGCTTCCAAAAGGTTCTGCCCTTAAAGTGCGAGCTTGGGCAGATTGAACCAAGCTGGAAAGACTTTGTGTCTAGGCTCCAGACATTGAGGAAAGAAACCTAGCTAGGTTCCAAGAGGTTCATTACCAGGCTGGTTGCAAAATGGTGCAATGTTCAGCCAGAGGACTCTTGAAATCTGTCATTTAAAGGCTAAAGAGGCCAAGGTCCATGTATGTAGAAGAAAACCTGAACCGACAAAACCAACCTTTCTGAAAATATTATTGAAACATGTCAGGATAATAATGACACTCGATTACACCAAACCAGGAACACTGACCATAAGCTTTTATAAAGCCTTGCCCATGTTTCTGTTTCATTGTTCCCGCAGAAATTTCCTAGGAAGTAGGGAGAGTGTCATCTGAGAAAAATCAACTCAGTCAACATTGTCATGTTGACAAAGGCTTCTGGAATGATAGCTGCCATTTCTGTCATGATTCCAAGTTGACACTGTGCTGTGGGGATATATCCCTTGGGGACAAACCCCAGGTAATAGAGTGGTCACCTCGGACAACATTGCCCAGGTTTCAGGTATTCTGTGGATCTGCATCCATTCAAAACTATAGCTGATGATGACAATAGCATTAACATAGCATTTAAGGCTTGCAAAGTGTTCTTTGAGTATTATCTTAATTGATTTTCACAACCACCCTGTGAGGTAGCTGCTATTATTCCCCCATTTTACAAATGAAAACATTGAAGTTGAGATGAGCCCACATCTGTGTATTTACTTTTACTAGTCAGCCAAAAGACACAACAGATTTAAAACAAAGGCATTTAATGAAGCAGCATAAGAAAAAAAAGAAGCTATAAATTATTCCCCCACCACATAAACCAGGAGTATACTTTTCCACAAATATATATTTCATCACTAGGAAGTATAGAGACATATAAGGAATATGTGTGACCAAGAAATATGCATAAAGGTGCTCACGTGTAAGGAATATATATGGGTAGAGAAACATAATTCATGTAGGAGAGAAATAGAGAAAGGGCACAGACTATTGTGACTAGTCTGTGGCAGACTTTGTATGAAGCACTGTGCTCAATAGACAGAAAGGAAAAAGTCCTTTCTGCTAGTAGGGGTGTGACATATCCATGTAAAACAATAAGAAACTGAATCCTTTACTAAAATGTGATATTGATGAAGTGTTTCAAGAATATTAATAATATAGAAATATCATAGTGTAGTGATGTAGAGATAATCAAAATAATTGATTGATTGTGAGGGAGCCTGGCACAGAGGATGGTAAGCTGGCTGCAGAATCAAGAAGATCTTGCTTCAAGTCTTGCCTTTTCTGTGACCCCAAGAAATCCCTTAGCCTCTAAATTCACCAAATAATGTTTCAAGATTAAGTTGCAGTGGAGGCAATGATCTGGATCAGTGAAGGAATTTTCTTCATCTGAGAGTTCACTATACCAATGATCTCATAAGTCTGATCAAAAACCCTTAGATGTGATATGTGCCATGATGATTACAAAATACATTATCCCCCCTCACCAGTTATCTACATCCTACTAATACTGAGGTCAACTTGGACTCCACATTTTTCTCATCACCAGACATCCTGTGAATCTACTTGGCACAAGGCTTAACACATAGTAAGTAAGCTCTTAGTGAATCCTTGCTGAGTGATTCTTCTGTAAAGAGATTCCTTCACATTCCATGGGATCACTGCTTCTTTCCAGCTGTCCGCCTTCTTGTTCTCACTTCATAGACTCTCCTTCTCCTCTTACCACCATGCATTTCCTGTATTGATATGTCTCTTTGTTTCTGGTTGTACAGATACCTTGGTTGGAAATACACTGTAGTCAATTGGTACAGAGGATTCCCAGAAGATGAGGCTGGAAGAATGGGTTGGGATGGAGTTTTGGAAGGTTTTGAATGTCAAGCTAAAGAGTTTGGATTTGATTTGATGAGGAATGGAGAGTCATTTAAGGTTCTTGAGAAGGGGAAGGGCATGATTCAAGTCATGTTAAGGAAGAAGAATTTGTCAGGGATGTGCAAGACAGGTTAGCAGAGGAGAGACTGAAGTCTGGGAAGCTCATTTTGTTGTAAGAATTGTTTAGTGTAAAAGCTGCATGGTTTTCTTACAATCAGTTCCATATGTGAATTGCCAGACCCCTCTAAAATAGAAGGTACTATCCTCATCACCACCAACGTACCCTTCCTTTTTGGACATTTCCTTTATTTCCATCTTTCACAAGGCATAAACATTGAAGGAATAAGGCCAGAATTAACTGGAGGCAAATTGGATTTTTTTTGTGGTCTGAGCTTCCTGTGAAATTGCTAAACCTCTTGGGATCTATAAATCCAGGCCACCTTTCTACTTCACCAAGCTAGTCACATGACCATAGAATGTCACTCAGCCTGGACAGGCAAAGGGCACCTCCCTGAGCCTCCGATTCCTCTTCTGTAAGTAGGAAGTATGATATCTTCAGCACTTACTTCAGAGAGCTGCAATGAGCATCAAATGGGATAATATCCATGAAGGGCTTTGTCAGCCTTAAAGCCCTAAATAAATGTCAGCTATTATGAGCACCTTGAGGTCGAGTCTCCGTCTTCCGTCTCCCAGAGGACCCAAGTGCAGGATGCCATGTCTGCTGATGCTTGGTGAGGGACTCTTGATTGGTGGATGGAGGGGAGTTGGGGTCTTCCCAGTAAAGCCTTTGTCTTTGTGCCTTCCAAGGTCTATTATTAACCAATGCATTGCCATAGAAAAATAGGGATCTAGAGACTTAGCAATCTAACATCAGGGAACAAACGTCCTAAAACTCTGGAGCCCTGAGTCAGACTTGACCCGAATCTCACAGTCAGTCCAGGTGAAAGGAGGGATTTATTGGAACTTGGTGTTTCCTGATACCCAGGCTGACTCCCTACTTATTTCACCGAATTGCCGATCTTAATCTTCATCATTATCATCGTAATCACTGCTGCCGCCACGCCACTTCTCATGTTCACCACCCCTTAGGGTTCTGGGCTAAACCACACCTCCCTACCTCCACTTCCCCACTTCCCTGACACCTACTATTTATTCATTCATTCATTCCTGTTCTAATGTCCTGTAACTCTCCATTAAAATGTAGTATCACAGATAATAAATATGTCTGGTCCCGGCGTCCACATAAGAGTGAAACGTGAAGACTTGTCCCAAGATAATAAAAGCATTGGCCTGGCCCAAACAGGGCTCTGCCTTCTAAAATGAGCTTTGGACAACAATAAATAAGGAGAAGGCTGGTCTAGGAAAAAGGCAGAACAAGGTCCTGCCTCTAAGGGGAGAGTCAGGCAGAGGGACTCAGGTCCCCTGGAGAAGCAGTGACATGCAGCTGGTAAGCCTGGCAGAGCATCCTCCAAGACACCCTTCCCTAGTTTATGTCTCTGTTGTCTGTCAGTAACTAGACTGTCTAACAAGAAGCCCCCAGCCTCTGAGCAGGAATGGACCTGGACTCTGACCTTTGCTGCTAGAGGCAGGGGCTCTCATCCTTCAGATGCTTCTCCAGGATGGCCTGGGTCCCTATCCTAGGGGGGAATCCCAGAGGAGAAATTCTGCAAGAGAAGGAAGGACTCCTTCTCAGCAGTGCAAGGACCTAAGAAAATCCCACAGGACACAGGATGGAAAACACCATCCACACAGAGAGAGAAGCACAGAGTCGGAATGCAGAACCAAGCTAACTGTTCTTTTTTCTTTCTTGTGTTTCCTCCTACTCATTCTGGTTCTTCCATATAACACGACTAATGTGAAAGTTTGTTTAATGGGTCTGTATGTGCAGAGCCTCTATTGAATTACACACCATATTGGGGAGGGAGGAGGGAGGGGAGGGGGAGAAAATTTAAAGCTTATAGAAGTAAATGTTGAACACTGAGAACAAATAAATTAACTTTCAATAAAAGACGAGAAGGACTTTTAGACAAGAGGGAGCCCAAGCATCCTGGGCCTGACTAACTCCAGGGCTACCACAGCCACCACTGAAATCCAATCCATTGTTAACTCTTGTCAAGTCCAGTGTCTCATAAAGATGGCTCCTTCTCTGATCACATCTGCCATCACTCAAACACAGGCCATCATCACTCCTTTCCCTTTCCTGTTGTCTTAGCCTCTGATTTGGTCTCCCTGCCTCTGGTCTCTCCCCTTTCCAATCTGTCATCTACACAACTGCCAAACTGGTGCTCTTAAGATTTGGGAGGGGTCATTGTGGTTAGACATTGAGCCGACCTCAGAGGTAGGAAGACTGGGGCTGAAGCTCCTCTCCCCTTCCCCCCCACCCAACACTGGACAAGCCACTCAGCTGCTTGGAGACCCCAGACCACCCTTTATAAATATAACTGGCATTGGCAGAGGGATTTATCATGCTGGGAGGTCCCTGTAACCAATTAAGGCACAGGCCTGACCCCAAAATAAACAAATACAATCACAAACAATAGTTATTCGGCCAGAATGGTCCTGGCCCTAGGACAGGTTACAAAAAATTCCTTGTATCCCTTGGATATTGCACTGACTTTATTAGCCTAACATAGAACATTAGATCACATGCTGGAAGAAGACACTGAATTCTTTTGGTTCAGAGCTGTAACTACCAGAGACCAAGTGGGGCTCTTTCCCAGGGTTCAGGGACTGTCCCCTTGGGCATTCCCTCAAACCCTGCGGCCATACCATCTCTTTCCAGGGCCATCTTCTCACCTCCTCAAGGAAAGACTTAAGCCCCATGCTCTTTGTGATGCATTCATGCCCTCGGTGGGCTTCTCTGTCCTACATCCCCCTAATCAGACTGTGCTCCCTGCCTCTGACTGCCCTTCCATGTCCCTGTTTGGGTAGCCTGACTTTGTTTCTCCCCTGTCACTTTTATTTACTCTTCATTCAGTTGTCCTGAACAACCCAGAGGCCCATGGTACATGGCAGATAGTAAGCCAGAAGCACCCTTTCAGCGACCTGCCAACAGCCCCTGATTTGGCCATCTCTCATGTAATTTCATTCCACCATAAGTGGGTTTGAAAGTGGTGTGTGTATACATGTGTGTATACATGTAGATATGTAACGGCACCTATATGTGCATGCGCATGCCTTGTAGAAATCTTCCCAGCACCCTGTGATCCCGTTCCCTCCACCGCAGCCTGGAAGCACCTGCTGTACAATTTTTCATTCAAGGCCTGCCTGGGACCAGGAGAGTCGCGTTTGTGTCAGAGGTGGCCTTTGACCCAGGTCTTCAAGGAAGTTTCTACGTCCATGGTGCCTGACTCCGGGCTTCTGCAACAAAATCTCCCTAACCATATGGTTGGCCCCAGAGTAGAAAGGGCGAGTGCAGGAGGCGGTTAGTCCCGCATTGCTGGAGGGCTCCAAGCAGACACCAAATGATCGTGTGCGTGCATTTTGAACCAGGGCTTCCTGCTCAGGTGTGCTTTAGACAAGATGACTTTTGACTTCCCTTCCAAATCCAAGATTTTGTGAAGCCTATTTTCTTCAGAGCTTCTCCAGTCTGTTTTTCCCCAGTCACCTAAAGGGTGTTAATATTTTCCATGTACCATGATGGACAATTAGAAAAGAGGCCACAGGCCTTGATGTCATGATGTCATGTTCATGCTACAAACCTAAAGAAAGGACTCAAGAGTAGCACATTACGGTGAGGTCGGAAGAGGAAGGCGGCCATTTACCCTCTCCGTGCTGCCATTTCCTCATCTGTAAAGTGAGAATAGCTCCCAGGATTTCGAGGTTCAAAGGAGGTAGTAATGTCAAGTATTCCCAAACTTTCCAGCGACATCGAGATGCTAGATGTTATTATCATTATCAGGAAGCATAAATTCCAGAGTCAGAACAGCTAAGGCCCACAAGTTGCTTTAGGAATTTTCGCCTTTGACATAATTGAAAAGAAGTGAATTTCAGCTCGTGAAGCACCACCATCCTCCATGTCTTCAGCTCTTCTAGGGCCAAGCCTGGGTTCCAGCTGGATTGGGGGAACCCCAGTTAAAGACATGATCCTACAAATAACAACAACAAAAAAATACAGCTGAACAATGGCAGAACTCTGATTAACATGGGGACCAAGGCAGATTCCAGACGCCTGTTGGTGAAGGATGCCTCCCACTCTTTGGCAGAGAAGTAGTGATCTCAGGGGCAGAATGAGGCATGTGCCCAGACAGAGACAGTACTTTGCCTTATTTTGATTGCATTTCCTTGTCACAGTGGTGATCCATGCCACGTTTGCAGGGGATGGTTCTGAGAAAATTATGGGCATACCTTTTTAAAAGCTCCAATAAAATAGTTTTCAAAGGAAAGGGGGTGGAAAAGTTCAGCACCTTAGAACCCTGAGGGTTTGGCTAATTCTTCTGCAGAGTTAGCTTACTTCTTTTAATGAAAAGTTATTATAGTGTCCCTATAAGCCACCCTGACCCTGACCCAGAGCCCTGGGATCTGGCTCTGACATGCTTTCATGACCCTCAGAAAGATGACATAATAACTGGCCCCATCTGAAGGCAAATTCAGAATCTCATTCATCTGACCTGCTGTAGACATCCCCAGCCACTGGCACTCTGCCCTGATAAAGACAGATCCTGTCCTTTCCTGTCCCTCAACTAGCCCTTCAAGTGACAGAACAATGACTCCAATGGTGCAGGCAGGGGACAGGAGAGCTGTCTTCAGATATTTAAAGGGCTGTCACGTGAAGGCAGGGGCTTCAATATATTGTGGAGAGTTCCTGCGGGCAGAATTGAGACAAGGGGGGGAAGAGGTGCCAGAATTGCCATTTGGAAGGAAGAGAAGGAAGCATTCTCTACCCATTGGGCTTCCTGATGATGGAATCCCCTCCTTGCAAGGCTCATAGGATCATCTGTGTAGAAGAAGAAGATAGGACCTTCTAATATAACCTCCATGTTGTAAAGGCAAAGGCACTGAGTCCAGACTGACACAAGCAGAGAAAGCAGATCTGGGGTTTCGTTCTAGGTCTGCTGTCTCCATATCCAGCCATGTTAGGTAGTGAGCTGTTGAGCACTGAACATCGTCATCTATTATTCACTTTCTTTTTCACCTAAGCCACAGAATTCAGACTCTCAGAATGGGTAGGGACAGCCATGGTCACCTCGTCCTCTATAACACTCCCAAGAAGCAATCATTCAAAGCTTCCTTGAAGAATTCATATGGGAGGGTGAAGGCTGAGAGAGAGCCACCAGCTTCCATGGCAGTCCATTCCATTTAACTTCGAAAAAATAAAGAATAGCAATAACTGACTTTTATGTACTTTGTAATGTTTGCAAAATGATTTTTATGTGCTATTGCCTTAGGACTTCATAATAATTCTGGAAAGTGGGTACTAAGGGTTTTAATACTTTCCATTTTGCAGGTCAATCAGGCCACTGTGTCCCATGGAGTTGTTTATGCTAACCATCTTGCCATGTGTACTGCCAATTCCCCGTTCTTGGAATAAGATCCTTCAGACCTGACCTCCTGACACCATGACCCTAGTTCCTGGGGCAGTTAATTCACTCGGCTTTAGAACTCTTACCCACCCCCTGATTGGTGAATGCAAACTGACCTAGCCTATGATATCAAGTCAGCTCCACAGCATACTCCATAGTAAACCATGGTTTACATTCCAATCATAGCATTGTGCCTGTTGTCATGAGTTTACATTCCTTCCTCCCTAGTGACGTCCTTACCCACACCTCCTTTTACCTGTTTCCCTGGATACAATATTCGAAACCACACTACCAATACTTCTAAAAGGATTTGCAGAACTGACTTCCCTGTGGACCAGCTTACTTTCCTGTAATTCATCCAGGTCAAAATTCCCTTTCCTGGTCATCATTCCCCTAGATATGTTGTGTCTCTCTACTAGAATATAAGCTCCCTTTGAAGGCTGGAAGAAATTAGGTTTGGGCAAGTGTTTTATACCACATTACCACAATGAGCTCCATTGGACACATGAATCAAATAATTAAAGCTAACATTTATACAGAGCACACTATGTGCCAAACACTGTGCCAATCTCTTGACAAATATTGCCTTATCTGGTCCTCACAAAGCTCTCATCATCCTCATTTTACAGTCAAGGGATTGGGGACAGAGATTAAGTGATTTGTCTGCGTCACAAGACTGATGCTTGAGTCTTAGCTCTTTCTGACTCCCAGTCCAGTACTCTGTCAATCCATTGGGCCTTCTGTCTTCTCCTACCATGAACAAATCAGAGGAGAAGAAGATATCTTCCACAACAAGAGCTAAAGGAATTCTGCACTAAACAAGGGACATCATAAAAAAGAAAATAGATCATTGTGGTTACAAAAATTAAGAACCTTTTGCATGAGTTAAAGCAATATAATTAAATTATAAGGCAAACAGGAGGGGAGGGACCTTGGTAGCAAATGTATCCCATGTAAGAGGGACACCAAAGATATCTGGTGACATGTTATAAATAAGAACAAAAGTGAATCTTTACCAGATAAATACCCAAAGGATCTGAAAAGGCACTTTGCAAAAGAAGAAACAGAATCTATTAACAACCACATGAGAAAATGCTTCAATTCACCAAGAAGAAGAGAAATGAAAATGAGAACAACTTTGGAGTTCCTTCTCACACTTACCAAATTGGCAAAAAAAGAAAAAGAAAGGAAAAGACCAAAGGGGAAGATGGAAAGTTGTGGAAGGAACTGTGGGAAGAGGGTGGGCATATTGAAGCACTCTCAGGGGATCTGTAAATTGGTCCAACCACTTTGGAAAGCATTCAGAAACACTCCAAAAGTCACTAAACTCTGCCTGCTCTTTAGTACTGTTTCACAAATCAATCACTCTTAGGCTCAATCTCCAGGCAAATTAAAGAAAGAGGAAAAGGATGCATCAGTACAAAATTTTTTATAGAAAAATTTATTGTGGTAGCAAAGAACTAGAAACAAGGTGGGTGTCCATTCATTGAAAATGACTGACCAAATTATAGAATATTATTCCATCATCAGAAATGACAAAGGACATGAATTCTGAGAAACATGAGGGACTTTCTTGTAGGAATGCAGAGTGATGTGAACAGAACCGGGAGTACAATTTCTACAATGCCTACAAATATATAATGGGAAACATTTGGGGAAAACTTGAGAGCTCTGATGAATGGAATTATCAATCAGTGATGAGGAGGTGTGCTTCTCACCTTTTATCCACAAGGCAATAGGTTCAGAAAGAGGTGAGAACAGTGTGTTTATTTCTTTTGCTGGGCTATATTTATTTATTAGAAGAGAGTGGTTTTATGGCTGTGGGGAGATTAAGAAGGTAGAAAAGTGATAGTGATAATAGTGATTAACAAAAAGAAGAAAAATGTTAATAAAACTTTCTAAAATCCATAGAAGATAATGGAAGGAAGCTTAGAAGACACAAAAGTAAAACAGTATTGTTACTATTATGTTAACATTAATATAAACTTCATAAAGGGGAAAAATTAATAGAAGCTTTCATTGCATTATTTTCTGTTCTTAATATATCAAAATGTCTGTGATTTTTAAGGTTTAAAGTCATAATATACTACTACTCTTCACCTTTGGAGAAGTGAGGCCACTTCCCCAACCTGCCCTCCAGTTTATAATTTGGGGTCACAAAAGGTGCACCTGTAACTACTTAACTAGGAATTCTAGGAGCAATCTGGAGAGTCTGGGTCTCTAGAATTTGTGATTCATGAGCCCCCACCAGTGCATTTCCATTTCAATCAGACATTAAACATCAATTAGCTTTTAGCAAAGGGCTAAACAGAATGTCTCTGCAGAATAGTCTTGAACTTAAGGTACAGAGCAAAAGAGGCAAACATAGAGACAAGTTTATAACCAAGGGGAAAGCTCACAATTCCTAGCTACTGGAAGTCATTTCTCAAATCCACAACCAGCATTTGGATCTGGTACAAGGGGTTGAACTCTGGATCTTTTTCCTCCCTTGGATGAACCTCGTTCTGTATTGCCTGTGTCTATGTGTATCCTCAATATATGCCTCTCTGCTCCTGATTAAATGTGTTATCTTCAATAAAATGGTCACTTGGGGTATTTAGCTTCTCCTTTGGCATCCCTGCTTTGGCACATTGGCTGCCCTCTGGTAAAGGCACTAGGATCTGCCTCCTCAAAGTTTTCCTGAGCCTTGAGTCCTCTATTGCTTGACCACTTCACTACTGCACAACACAAGTTCACATTCTTCTGATACTACTCAAAGTCTACTCCAGGACCCAGCTCCCTGAAAACTTGGCTAGCTCCTTTGGGCAGCCTGTGCTTGCCCAGAGTGAACAGATCTAAATAGTGTCAGAGGAAGACTTTGAATTCCAGGCTGCCCTAACCTTGCTGCCTAAGCAAAGCAGACTTGAGGACCTAAACTTTTCAATAAATGACCCTGAGGTTTCTTTTTTTAAAAATTGTTTATTTTTAGTTGTCAACATTCATTTCCACAAGATTTTGAGTTACAAATTTTCTATTCATCTTTCCCCTACCCCCACCCCAAAATAGCTATCTTACTGAATACCCCTTTCCCCAATCTGCTCTCTCTTACATCCTCCCCCATTCCACCTCTGACTTTCTAGTAGGGCAAGATGGATTTCTATGCCCAGTGCCTGTATATCTTATTTCCCAGTTGCATGTAACAACAAAAACAACATTTTTTTTTAAACCTTTGTTTTTAAAATTTTTATTTCCAGATTCTTTCCCTTCTTCCCTTGTCACCTGCCCCTATTGGGAAGATAAGTGATTTAACAAAGGTTTTACAAGTGTAGTTATTTTTTTCAAATGATTTATTAACTTCTTATTTACATAATTCATTTCTGCCAGATTTTGAGTTACAAATTTTCTCCCCATTTTTCCCCTACCCACTGCCCCAAAAATAGCAGTCCCACGGAATATCCCCTCTTCCAATCTGCTCTCTTCCATATTTTCTCCCATACACCTTTCAACTGTTCCAGGGGATCTCTATGCCCCAGTGCCTGTATATCTTATTTCCCAATTACATGTAAAATAGCATTTTACATTATATGATAATATATTATATTATATTATAATAACATACAATTATTAATCATATAATAAAAATTATATATATATATATATATATTTAAACATTTGATTTTAAAACATTGAATTTCAGGTTCATTCCCTTCCTCCGTTGTCACCCACCCTTATTGGGAAGATAAGCAGTTCAGTATAGGTTGTACATGTGTGGCTAATGCAAAATAATAACATAGTAGATATATTATAAAAGACTGACTATATTTCCCTCCCTCCTATCCCACCTCCCACATATTTTATTCTCTACTTTGATCCCATCCCTTTTCAAAAGGGGGTGCTTCCAACTTCCCTCCCCGCCAGACTGCCCTCCTTTCCATCATTCCCCCTCTCATCCCCTTCCCCCCTACTCTCCTGTAGAGTGAGATACCCTATTTAGTGTGTATTTCACTTCCTCCTCAAGCCAAATTCAACAGGAATAAAGTTGACCCATTCCCTTTTGCCTTTTTATTCTTCCCCTCCATTGTAACCATTTTCCCTTGCCTCTTCTATATGAGATAGTTTACCCCATTCTGTCTCTCCCTATCTCCTCTCATTATATTCCTCTCTCACCTCTTAATTTCACTTTTTAAGTATCATCCCTTCCTGTTAAATTGGTCCTGTGCCCTCTATCTATGTATACCTGTAAACATATATACACACATTCACATTTGTATTCATATGCCCATATACCCTCATATATAGACATATATATGCATATATTTCTATTCCCTTCAACTAATGAGAAAGGTTTAATAAGTTACAATTATCTTTTTTCCATGTAGGAATGTTAATAGTTCAGCTTTGATAAATTCCTTATGATTTCTTTTCCCTGTTTACCTTCTCATGCTTCTCTTGCTTCTTGTATCTGAATGTCAAATTTTCTATTCAACTCTGGTTTTTTCAACAAGAATGCTTGAAACTCCTCTATTCCACTGAATGACCATATTTTTCCCTGAAACATGACACTCAGTTTTGTTGGGTAGATTATTCTTGGTTTTAATCCCAGTTCCTTTGACCTCCAGAATATCATATTCCAATCCCTTGGATCCCTCAGTGTATAAGCTACCAGACCCTGGGTTATCCAGATTGTGTTTCCACAATATTCAAATTGTATCTTCCTGGCTCTTTGTAATATTCTCTCCTTAATCTGGGAATTCCAGAACCTGGCTATAATATTCCTAGGAGTTTTCTTTTGGGGATCTTTTTCAGGAGATGATTGGTGGATTCTTTTAAACTTTATTTTGCCCTCTGGTTCTAAAACATCAGAGCAGTTTTCTTTGAGAAGTTCCTGGAGGATGATTGCTAGGTTTTTACTTTGATCATGGCTTTCAGGTAGTCCAATAATTTAAAAATTATCTCTCCTGGATCTATTTTCCAGGTCAATGGTTCTTCCCATGAAATATTTCACATTGCCGTCTATTCTTTCATTTTCTGGATTTGTTTAACAGCATCTTGATTTCTCATAAAGTCATTAGCTTCCATTTGCTCTAATCTAATTCTGAAGCAATGATTCTCCTCAGTGAGCCTTTGAGATTCTTTTTCCATCTTGCAAATTCGGCTTTTTAAGGCATTCTTCTCCTCATTGCCTTTTTGAGCCTCGTTTGCTATTTGAGTTAGTCTATTTTTTAAGGTGTTATTTTCCTCAGTCAAGCTGTTGACTCTCATTTCATAATTTTCTTGCATTGTTCTCATTTCTCTTCCCAATTTTTCCTCCACTTCTCTTCTCTGCTTCTTACACTCCTCCATGGCCTGTAACCAGTTTGTATTTTCCTTTGAAGCTTTTGGTGTAGGAGTTCTGATTTCTATGTCTTCCTCCTGTTCCATGCTTGTGCCTTTTTGTCCCCCAAATAGGAGTCTAATGTTGGAATCTTCTGTCTGCTTTGTTTCCTTTGCCTGGTCATGTGGTCTCTCAGTCACTTGACCCCTGGGCTTTTTGCCATAATAGGACTCTGCCACCAGACAGGGGAGCTTTTGTCCCAAACGCTGGGGTTTTCTTAGCTGCCAAAGGTATTAGATGGGTGTCCTCTCTGAGGTCTCCACATACTCTGGCAAGCTGGATACACATCCCAGGACCTCCACCCTAGACTACAATCCATATCCAAGAAGGTTAAAGCAAGAGTGATTACCCCTCAGACTGGTGCTTGGTCCCCCTACACTCTGCAGTCCAGGAGCTGAAGCTGCCACATGGTGCTAGCTGGCTGTGCTGGCCTCTCGGTGGCTTCTTGCCCCAGGGGCAAAAGCCTTGCACTCCCACTTACTGCGTCCTAAATCCAGACTGCACTGACCTCTCACTTTGTCCTTAGCATCTTTGTGTTGATAAATCTGGAAAAGGCCACAGCTGCTGCTGATCTGGAATCCCTCAGTCCAGTGGCTGCTCAGGCCTGCCCTGGGGCTGAAGCCTAGGTGTGGGGCTGGGCTATGCTCCCAGAGCACTGTGCTGGCTGATTCCTGCTGGCCTGCTGGGCTGTCCTCAGAGGGAGGTTAGCTTCTCTCTGTCATTTTGTGGGTTCTTTAGCTCCAAAGTTTGTTTAGAGTCCCCTTTTTACATTGATTGGGGAAGGTGGAAGCTGGAGGTTCTGCTTCTACTCTGCCATCTTGACTCCGCCCCCCTACATGTGTAGTTATGCAAAATGTTTCCATAGAACTTATATTGTGAAAGACTAACTATATGTCACTCCATCCTATCCCACCCCCACACATTCTATTTTCTACTTTGACCCTGTCCCTTTTCAAAAGTGTGTGCTTCTAACTACCCTCCCCCCCATTCCACCCTCCCTTCTATCATTCCAACTCTTATCCATCCCTCCCTCCCATTTTCCTGTAGGGTAAGATACTCAATTGAGTGTGTATGTTATTTCCTCCTTAATACAAATTCAATGAGAGTAAGGTTGACCCATTCCCTTTTGCCTCCCTCTTCTTCCCCTCCATTGTAACAGTTTTCTCTTGTCTCTTTTATATGAGATAATTTACCCTATTCTATCTCTCCCTATCTCCTTCTCTCATTATATTCCTCTCTCACCTCTTAATTTTATTTTTTAGATATCATCCCTTCCTATTCAACCAATCCTGTCCCCTCTCTCTGTGTATACATGTAATTCCTGTTTCCCTTCTCATGCTTCTCTTGCTTTTTGTACTTGAAAGTCAGATTTTCTGTCCAGCTCTGCTTTTTTCATCAAGAATGTTTTAAAGTCCTCTGTTTCATTGAATGACCATATTTTTCCCTGAAATATTATGCTCAGTTTTGCTGGGTAGGTGATTCTTGGTTTTAATCCTACTTCCTTTGACCTCTGGAATATCATATTCCAAGCCCTTTGATTTCTTTATATAGAAGCTTCTTGACCTTGTGTTATCCTGATTGTGTTTGCACAGTACTCAAATTATTTCTTCCTGGCTGCTTCTAATAGTTTCTCCTGTACCTGGGAACCCTGGAATTTGGCTATGATATTCCTAGGTGTTTTCTTTTTGAGATTTTTTTCAAGAGGTGGTCAGTGAATTCTTTCAATTTCTATTTTGCCTACTGGTTCTAGAATATCAGGGCAATTTTCCTTGAGAATTTCTTGAAGGATGATGTCTAGGTTTTTTTTTTTTTGATCATGGATTTCAGTTGTCTAATAATTTCTAAATTATCTCTCCTGTATATATTTTCCAGGTCAGTGGAAATATCTGAAAAATATTTTCCAATGAGATATTTCACATTGCCTTCTATTTTTTCATTTGTTTGGATCTGTTTTATAGTATCTTGATTTATCATAAAATCATTAGCTTCCATTTGCTCCAGTCTAATTTTAAAGCAGCTTTTCTATTCAGTGAGTTTTTGAAATCCTTTTTCCATCTGGTAAATTTAGCTTTTTAAGGCATTCTCCTAGTTGGCTTTTTGGGCCTCTTTTGCCATTTGAGTTAGTCTATTAAGGTGTTATTTTACTCATAATTCTTTTGGGCTTCCTTTAGCAGCCTGTTGACTCACATTCCATTATTTTCTTGCATCATTCTCATGTCTCTTCCCAATTTTTCCTCCACTTACTTGATTTTCAAAATCCTTCTTGAGCTCCTCCATGGCCTGTAACCAGATTATATTTTTTCTTGGAAGCTTTTGGTGCAGGAGTTCTGATTTCATTGTCTTCCTCCACTTCCATGCTTTGATCCTTTTTTTCCCAAAAAAGGATTCTATGGGCTGATAATGCTTCCTGTGCTTGATCATCTTGCCAGCCAATTACAATCAGCTTTGCCATGGGAGAACTCTGCTTCCAGAATGGAGAGAGCTTTGTCCCAAATTGCTGGCGTTTTTGCAAATGTTGTCAAAGATCTGGGGAGGGAGTCCTCTCTACAGTCACCACAAGCTCTGGTACACTGGCGTTTCTCACCCCAGGACCACTGTGCAAGACAGTGACCCATATCCAAGCAGGTTAAAGCAGGAGAGCTTACCCTCTGGATGACTGCTTGGTGCCCCTGCAATCTGCAAGCCAGGAGCTCTAAGGGCAGCCATGCCACCATGGCTGCAGTTGCCATTCCTTTGGCACATCTCGCTCCAGGGGCAGAGGCCAGACAGCACTCTTAGATCACCCAGTTCCAACAGAGTCCCCTACTGACCTTTTACTTTGTCTTTGGGATTTATGAGTTGAGAAGTCTGGAAACTGCTACAGCTGCTGGTGATTCACTCTCTTGAAGTCTGCTCCAGCTGCTGCTGGTTGGGGCCACCCTGGGTCCAGAACCCCACAGCTCACAGGGGACTGTGCTCAGCTCCCAGTACAGTGTGATAGACCTTTCCTGTCAGGCTGCCAGACTGCCTTCAGCAGGAGATTTGTTTCTCTCTGTCACTTTGTGGGTTCTGTAGCTCTAAAGTTTGTTCAGAGTCATATTTTACAGGTATTGGAGGTGGTTGGTGTGGGAGCTTAAGCAAGTTCCTGCTTCTATTCCACCATCTTGGCTCTGCCCCCTTGGCCATGAGCTTCTTCAGGATCTCCCATTACTCTTGGAAGGGCCCTCTGTGGATAAAGGAGAAAAAAGGGTTAGAAAAAAGAAGACATGGGACTAGGTGATCTCTGAGGTCCCCTCCAACCTCTGACAATCTTTGGATTCTTAATCTATGGGTGAAATGGAATACTTAAAGGGAAAGGTTATTAGAGGAGAAAGAAGGATCTTGATCAACCCTATCCAAAAAGACATGGCCATGGTTTCTCAAAAGCAATGACAGCCTAGCACAAGCTACACCAGGTCCTGCCAAGTTGGTGCCCTGCTAACCTACCATTTTCAAGGAGATCATGCCACCAGAGATGGATGCCTGCTGGTTTCAGGCAGATGTTTTCCAGAGTTCTTCCCTAGGCTGGGGAATGACAAAAGGGACCAATGTGACTCATAGATACATTCTCCCAGTCCAAGTGATTTGGGGCAGCAGAAATGATGTGGAAGTACAGGGAAGCCATAGGGACTTGTGAGAAGAAAGCTGGGAAGGGCAAAGAATAAAAAAGTTGGAGAGGGGCCACTAGTACAGAAGCCCAGTGAGATGTGTCAGGGCAGACCCTTCTTTGCTGAAACCCATCAAGGGGGCAAGATGTAAGGCAATGATTCTCCATTTCCCTTGCCCCCACCCCCACATCAAAGTGTGCATGTACCTATGTAGCAGAAGGATATTTATCTCTAACTCTTAAAGTTTGTTCATCTTTATATTTACTTATTTTAAGAGCTGGTAATCATGATAAACTCAGTTAATTTTTGATTGCTAGTCTCTGTGGGTTATTGTTCAAATATCACAGAGAGGGGTAACAGGGGAATGACAGAGACTTAAAACAACAGAATTTTTTTTTCCCTTTAAATCGTAATCATTTTTTTGAAGGAGGGCTCAGAGATCAAAAAATGATTAATTCCATTTTACAAATTCCTGATGCACAGAGAGAACATTTATACTGAGATCCCTCTCGATCATCAGTGATTGGGGAGCTTGGGAGAGTTAGTCTGAGCTGGGCTGGTATTTGACTGATGTCCTTTTCTATTATCCTCTATTCCCCCCCCCAGCTTGATAAAGGTGATGGGGAGGGGGAAACCTTTCTAAAGGGGAAGTACCAAGGGAGTGGGCAGTTAGGTGGTACTGCAGAAGGCTTGGAGTCAGGAAGATGAGTTCAAATCCAGCCTCAGACACGTAGGAGCTGTGTGACCCTGGGCAAGTCACTTAACCCTGTTTGTCTCCATTTCCAAATGGCAAACCACTCCAGTATCTTTGCCAAGAAAACCCCAAATGGTTCCATGAAGAATCAGACATGATGGAAATGACTGAATAGCAAGTAAGGGAGTCCCTACAGAGATAGTCATGGTCATGCCTAGAGAGGTGGTCACCCCCAGCAGAATGAGGACAATGAGGTAAATACTGTTCATGCACACAGTATAGAATGATCCCACCACACAGCTGGCACCCTGGCAATCCTTCCAGTACAGGCCGTCATAGCTGATTTCCCTAAATCAGACATTATGTATTCCTAGGTTTGCCACATGAGGATGAATGTCTTACAACAATGCACAGAGGCAGCTTGATACAGTAACTGCCTGCAGCCCATTCCTTCAGATTCCATCCCCAAAGCCAATGAGATGTTTAATCCTGAGTGATTCACTTTTGTGTTTGACCCCCAGGAGGATCTCTTAGACTTAATAGCCTGATAGATTAAATGGTGGTGGAAGAAGTAACCACACAGAAATGATTTCTGCATAGATCCTCTCTCAGACCCCATGAGCTCCTCTGAGTGCAGCCATCAATGCTGCATGGGTGAGAAACAAAGCCAAACTCGTTCTCTTTCCGGTTAAAGCCTTCCCCCCTCCTACTTTATTACTGCAGAAGGCAACGCCATCCTCCCAGTCCGCAGGCTCACAAACTCGACTTCATTCTTGGAGCAAACAGCGATCGATCGCAGAGCTTGGCGTTCAAAACCCTTCACGACCCGGCCCCCTCTTTCCTTACCTTTACTTACCCCTCACTCCCTGACACACTGTTCCAACCGGCCTCCTGGCTGCTCCATGAGCAGGACCCTCCCTCTCTCAGCTCTGGGCATTCCTCTGACCGGCCCCCACACCTGGAGCACTGTCCCTCCTCCCTCTGTTCCCTGACCTCCCTGGCTTCCTTTAAATCCCGCTTCTGCAAGGAGCCTTCCCCGACCCTTAATCCTAGGGCCTTCCTTGTCCTGTCTTTCCTACTGATGCTGCACATAACTCGCTTGGTGTACATTGGCTGCCTTGTTGTCTAAGACTCCTGAGGGCAGCGACTGTCTGATTTTTCCGAATCCCGAGCTCTTGGCCGGGTGCCTGGCACATAGTAGGTCCTTCATGAATGTTTGTTGGCCGCCAGATTATCTTCAATACATCTTCAGGATCCGGACTGCTTCAATGGTGCAGGTGTGAGGTGGTGCGTGACCTAACCAGCCGGTGGCTGTGATGGAGGAGAGAAGGGCCGAAGGTAAGAGAGATTAGCAACAAAATGCATCGGCTCACGGCCGAGACCTCGTCAGTCTGGCTCTGGCGTCTCTTTGCCCGCCACGCGTACTTTATTCCCCTTCCTCCACTTTGCTCTCCTGACAAGACGCCCTTTGTGCAGCTCCCTGCAGGCGACACTCCTTCCCTGTCTCCTGGAGCCTGGGTTCTTGCCTTTGCTTCCTAGAATCCCTGCCTTCCACCATTGTCCAATTCCAAGGCCTCCTGCTCAAGCAGCTTTCCCCACACCTCGCCCCCCCCCCCTTTTTATTTAATTCCCACCCCTGAACGACTCGGCAGGTATGGTATGATCATGAGCAGCTCGGGGCTGAACATTGGACTACACTGGGAGTCAGGAAGACCTGAATTCAAATCCCGCCTCAATCATTGCTTGCTGCGACTCTGGCAAACTGATTTCATCCTTCCTAGACTCAGTTCCCTCATTTATAAAATGAGTGATAACGCATACCTATAGAACTGTGAGGATTAAATGAAATAACATTAAAATCGTTTGGAAATCTGTAACAGCCACATAAATCCTGGCTGTTATTATATGGATAGATACTGATTTTTACCTCCTCCCCATAGAACGTAAACTCCCCGAGGAGAGGGCTCTCCATGGGTATCTCTACGTCGCCAGCACCCAGCACCCTGCCCTGAACATAGCAAACACATCATAGATTCTTACTGAATAAATAAATCTCTTTGGACGCTCAGGAAACTGCGGCACAGAGAACCGACGAGTCTTGCCTAAGGTCCCACAGCAGAGGCAAGATTCACAGAATCACAGTCAGGAGAAAACCCGATTTGGGGAAGGGGCGCTGTCAGCGCGATGTGCAGGAGAAGCGGTGATCCGGCCTCGGCTGGAGGAGACACGAAGAGCTCTGGGACCCGCTCCGCGCCCCCCTTCTCTCCCCCCCCCCCCCTCCCGTGCAGCCCCTGGCGGCCTGGCTGTGACAGGAAGTCATTAAGGAGCTATTATGGACTAGTCAGAAATAACTGTCAACGAGCCTGGAGAGTGTCACAGTGTTACTGCCCGCTAGGAAACGGGAGTCAAAGCATCTCCCCACCCCTTCGTCTGTCCGTCCGTCTGTCTGTCTGTCTCTTTCCACTTGTCTTGTCCTTTTTTTCATCCCTTCTGTGAGTTTTTCTCTCCCTATGCCTTCCTCTTTTTTTCTCCTCTTCCCTTTGTCTCTCTCTCCCTTGTTTCATTTCTCTTTTTCTTCCCTCTTCTTGTATGTCTTCTTTCATCCCTCCCAGTTTCCCTCCCTCTGTCTTTATCCTTTTTTGTCTTTTTGTTTCTTTCTGTGTCTTATTCTGGTCTCTGTCCCTGTCTCCTTGTCTCTCCGTTTCTGTCTGTCTGTCTGTCCTGTCTCTGTCTCTGTCTGTATCTCTCTCTCTCTCTCTCTCTCTCTCTCTCTCTCTCTCTCTCTCTCTCTCTCTCTCTCTCTCTCTCTCTCTCTCTCACACACACACACACACACACACACACACACACACACACACCACTAAGTGTGTTACTGACTCTCCTGAAAACTGTCCTTGGGAAAACAGCCACTGAAGGTGTTCCAGAGTCCCAATAAACCACAGCTGGCCTCTCATTTTCACCCTAAAACTACAGACATTTCTCCACCTCCAGCTAGGGGTTGAGGGGAAATCCTGCTTCAATAATTGCCAAGTCTTTTTGCTGGAGAAAATCACTCCCTGGCCTTCCCTGACCTCCCCCTGTCTCTCTCATGTGGAGTGTCAGGAAATCACAAAGGCAAAGGCCTTTGTATGGGTGGGGAGAATCCAGAGCTAAGATAACTCTTCCTTTGAAAGCAGCAGAAAGAGGGTCCCTGAGGAGAGGGCCTTGGGCAGGCGGGGTTGGAGTGTAGAGCTAGGGGCTGGGCAGGATGAGGAAGCACAGGGATGGCCTCTCCAAGCTTCTCTCCTCCATTTTTCTTTTTTCAGCAGCAGTGAGGTTCCCTCTCTCAGGCAGACGCCTCCCCCAACACTTGCTTTCTCATCCTCTGGGATTTTCATCTGTGCTGTCCCATGGACGATGCTCCCGTGGGCCCAGAGACATCCTCTTCGGTTTCGAGGACACCACTTCCACATGGACGCCCCCTGGGCTATTCTCTCTCTGCCTCGGTTCCTTGGCCAGCTGACCTGCTGTTCCAGTCATACAGATCCTCCACCATCTCTGTCAGGCCCCTTATTGGCCAGTTGGCCATTGTCAGTAATGACCCAGCACAGATTTCAGTCCACCATGCTTGCTTCTCCTGTCCTTTTTATTCTATGAAGTCCTTCGACACAGTTTCTTGATTCACAGGAGGCAGGCATTGCTGGGAGATTTTCTTTTTTAATGTTTAATGGTCTTAATGGAAGAGGAGTTTAGGTTCATTGAGACATAATGGTCAATTTTCCATTGCTACTCATTTGGGGGGTCTGGCTCATTGTCTGACTTCTGGGCTTATCCAAGTTTCATGCACCATCGCCTTAAATCTACCCAAAGAGGCTGGCCTTGCAATGCTCACATACTCCCTGATCCTTCCACAAAGAGGCCCTTCTATTGAAAACTAGGGTCTTAATCTGGCTTCTGTGATTTTTTTCTTAGTGTTCTGATAATTGTATTTCTAGATAATTGACATTCTACAAGGCTATGCATTTTGTTTTAGGCATTACAAGACATGATTCAGAGAAAGAGGCCAGTCCATGAGCTTCACCAGGCTGACTGCCAGATGGTGCATGACACCAAAAAATAAGTGAAGAAGCTAAAACCTTTTTGCTCAATGGAAGCTTCCATTCTCAACTGCCATAGCAGGCCTTAGAACAGTCCAGGGTTGGCTCCCAGGCACTCATGCCCCAGGACACATGGAAGACCCCAAGCAATAAGCCCTCATTGCTCCCTGAGGAGGGATGTCTGGAGAGTATCGGAGCTTCCTATGGCCCCCTGGAGAGCTAGGGGATGCAGTAGACTTTCAGATAGCCTCTTGCCTCCAACCTCAACCTCAGAAGACATGGTGAGAATCAAGCAGACCACAGACTCAGCCCCAAAGCAACTCAATTCTGAAGATGAACGCGTTGAAACCTGGAAAAATGAGTCACTGACTGTGAGCTATAATTACAATGCAATACTACATGCAGAAAACATCGTGTGTGCCAGATACTATATAGTGGCAGAGAAAATAGCCCAGATAAGGCCTGTTTCACAAGTTTTATCAAAAGACAAGCCCTAGGTCTTAGGATCACATATTAAGAAGGGACAGTGGAGTTGTAACTCAATCCCCTCTTCTTTTTGAGAAGGAAACTGAGGCCCAGAGAGATGAATCATCTGGCCTTGGGTCAAATAGGTGCTATTGAGCAAGGGAAGGAGCTGAATTCCAGCCCATTCTTCTTCCCAGGACACCATGTGACCCCTTCCCCAACAATTCCTTTGGGTACCGCTGGCAATTTGGAATTCTAATTTGAAAATAAGGACAGCAAGAGAAATATTACAAAGTGTGTTCATGGCAACAGACTTAGTTAGACAGTCTAGGTCAGATCAAACAGTGCTTGGGGGTGGGGGGAGAAAGTAACAGGAAGACATTATTTTTTCTAATTGAAAAACAAGCAGCCGTATAGAGTCTAGGAAACACTGGACAGGGAGTCATGGAAACCTGGGGTGAAGACCCACTTCAGATGCCCACCAGCTGTGTGGCCCTGAGCAACTCACTTAACCTCTCTGAGGCTTTCTAAAGTCTTGGCAAAATTCAGAGAAGCCACAGTAAGACCTGTTATAAAGCATGACTCTATGGAGCTAGACTCAGCACAGCCATCCAGCCAGGCATGTGTTCTAAGCCCATAATGATACACTGAGTGTCTTCTTTACTATACTGAGGAAAGTCAGTAAGGTCAGAGATGGGCTGGCTTCCCAGATTCCATTCTTGGTAATGGGCTTCTCCACAAGAATGTCCAGACCTCAGTCTAACTATCCATACCAGCTTTTCTGCCTTAAAAGGTTCCTATCAGTGCCCGGGGTAGAATGCTAAGACATTCTCTCCTGCTTCTATGAAAGTGAAGAAAGGTTCTCTCTCCCCTTGGAAATCCTAGGAGAGAAGCCGTCATGTGCTTATGATATAGTAAAGAGCCCGAAACAAGAATCAAGCTCATGTTCTCTCATCAGCACAAAACCAGGAGCCTGGAAATTATCTTCTGATAGCTCAGAAAGGAAAAATGCCCCTTCTGTTTCAGATTCCAGCATCCTGTGACCCCTGAAGAAACCCGGGAGTCTCACAGAGGGCAGCTGCCAGGCTATCGTTGCTATGGCCGGGCTCCCCTCCTCCAGGATGCTCTCCAGGTGGTCCCTTCTTTATTAGATTTAGCACTTCCAGTGGTCACTGTCCACTCTCTGCTCCCACTGGGGGAGGATGAAGTCCCTTCCAGCTTAGGAAACTAAAGGAGTTTTATCAAAGCCTGGATTCCAGGGCGATGGCTGCCCAGGATCCCCCAGGAAGTAAGGATTCCAGTGGGATAACCTGGAAAGGCAGCTGCCAGAGCTGGAGGGATGAAGATGATGTGATGAACATCTGGGAGCTGGGCCAAACTACCAGATGGCGCGGGGCCTGAGGGACGCTTCCAACTCCAGCTGCCATCGGAGAGAAGGGCACCAAATGGTACTTAGCACAGGCCCCAGCACACAGCAGGTGCTTAATAGATGCTTTATGACTTGACTGAAAATCTAGGAGTCCCAAGGCCTTGCTCCATTTCTCAATTCTGTTCTTCTCCATTTACTCTCTAAATAAAATATGAAAAAGGCAGATGATGCAGGATGCAGGAAGCAAACACATCCTCAGGATTCCTGAAAGACCCTGCATGTGCCATTGATTCTGCCCCTGCCCCTCTGCCTCAGGTCCCTTATCCTTCAGTGACCCTCTTGGCTAACTATTTGGTGCCTTCCCCACCTCCATTGGGCAGCAGCACAGAGACTCCACACTGAGCCATCCATGAAGCTCTGAGGCCCCAGTGGCATTCTCTTTGACCACTCCTTGGCTATCCAGTAACCTGTCCTCACAGGTGAAGGCTCCTGTCTACAGAGCCAGGAGCTAAAAGGGATCTTAGAGGCCCCAAGTCATGGAACCCTAGAACCTTAGACTGAGCCATAAGCCATCTGGCTCAACATTCCCCCATTTTGTGGATGAGGAAACTGAGACCCAGGGAAGGAAAGTGATTTCCCTAAGGGGATACACATAACAGCTAACAAAGCCAAGATTCATATCCAGTTCTTCTGCCTCCAAGTCCAGTGTCCTACCCATGATGCCGCTTTGTCCAGTGGAACAAGATAGACTAGTCTGTGCTGACAGCATCAGCGGGGAGGCTGAGGGAGACTCTGATTTCTTTTCTAGTCACACCAGGGCCCTCTGTAAAGTCCTTCCCTTGATATTCCTACCTGAAGAAAAACTGGAACTAGGACTATTTCAGGAAAGGTACGAGGCATAGGGGATGCTGCCTTTGGCCTCTGAGGAATACTGTTAGTCAAGGAAGAGCTCCCAGTGCCATTCAAATCCCACAGTCTGGGTAACCGTCCACTTAACCTTGCTGTAGGGTCACTTCTGCCTAAAGCTTGCCCCCAAACCCATTCATTCAACATTGGAGAAACATTCTAAAGTCCCTACTACATTGCAGGCACTGGGCAGGTGCTGGAAAGAGAAGGAAAAAATCAACCATTCTTTGGCCTTTAAAGAAACAATTATAAAGAGGGAGGAGACACTCCCCAAAGACGTGTATATTTAAAAATCAGTTTGGGAAATAGGACCGTCTTCTTCCTCGTATGACAGGATGTTTGAGCCAGAAGGCAATTCTGAGGCCAATTAATCCAACCATTTCACTTTACAAATGAGGAAACTGAGGCCCAGAGAAGATGCCACAGGCTACGAAGCTAATTAGTGACAGAAGCACGCCTCCTGATTCCTGATTCCTACTGATTCTCGGGACTCCCCTCCAAGAATTAGCTCTACTCTTCCAAACCAATAAGACAATTGCAACCAAACCCACCATGTCAAGCCTTGACGTTGTGCCTGGGTTCTAACAGCATGTCAATAAAGCTGGAGGATGCTTGGGAGTCTGGAAGCCCCTTGTGGGGAGTAAGAACATCTCTGTGAAATCCGAGTGTCCCCTGGCACCTAGGATAGCATCTTACTCAGCATCATGGATAACTGGCATTTAACATGGGGGCTGTGGGGGGCCTGGCCCCAGTTCCACCATGAGGGGACCCAGCTGAAATATTGTCTGTGTAGCTCAGTGCACTTCCCCTCGAGTTTACGCGCTTGAGGACAGTCAGCAGGAGAGAACCAGCCAGTCATTGCTCACGAGCCTTTGCACATGTGGCCAACCTCTTCCCCACTGCCCTGTGTACTCATTGATCTGGCTTCCAAGATGCCCAGAAAGGGCCCAGGATGATGGACTTTGCACACACACACACACACACACACACACACACACACACACACACACACAGAAGTCCTTCAATATCATTGTCCTGACAAAAGGAAGGTTCCTGGGCCTTTGTGCCTTCTCACAGCCACTATCACCATCCAAAGAGGACCAAAGGCAGGAAGGGAAAGACTCTCCTATAAATCTGGGGTTGGCACATCTAGATTGGGCTGGTCTTCACACCTGTGCTCTGAGGGGCTCCAAATTCCAGATGGGCCTCTGACTGACATGTTAAATGGGTCACTTGTCATGAGATGCTGCAGGACAATTGTTCTGCATAGTCAGGGGTCTGAATTTGGGATCATCCTGCATGATTTTAAGGAAATTGTCAATGAAAATGTGACAGCTTCTGGGGCTCATTCTCCCAATCCCAACTCTTTCTTATGATTTGGGCCCCCAAAGGTCAGCTACCACATTTCCCCTAAGGACCCTAGGGTTAACCTCGATGGCTTTCAGGAGTGGTTCTTCTGATACAATAGTACATAAGTCCCCACCAATATGCCTCCTTTATTGACTTTCAATTGATATCAATGCCCCAACTGGACTTAATTAACTTTTGACAATGGACATTTAGTATATTAAGACCTGTTGGTACAGATATCTTCCCAAACCAGGGACACATTCTCTCACAACTACAGAGTTTTAGAAAAGATAGGCTCAAGTTTTGAGATCACAGGAATAACTCAGCTTTTGAACAGGACCCACTGAAATCTTTGAGGGAGACATATGAAACACTCCTCTTATTCGTGTAAGGAAAAATAATCTTAGATCGTCACATCACAAGCATTAGTTCTACAAAAGACCAGCCCACCACACATCAGGAGTTTTCCTAAGGACCAAATTTGAGAACATGGAGACCAGGGTAAAGAACTAACTTCCAACCTCATTCAACAAACATCTATACAAAATGGCACTGTCTTAGGTACTGACTTTACAACTAGAGAAAGGTAGCAGTCCTTGACTTAAAAAAGCTTACGTGTGACTTTAAACTCCTCTGTCCCTATGGCAGCATAGTGTCAGAGCTATCATAATAGACTGAAGTCAACAAGGCCTGGGTTTGAATTCTTCCTATGATACTTAGCAGCTGAATGACCATGGACAACTTGTTTTACTTCTCCAAGAATAAATTTTCTCATCTGTCAAATGGGGATGGGGATAAGTTATTGGCCTCATTGAGACTCAGTTTCTTCACGTCTAAAATGGGTATAATACTTGTAGAACTGGCTTCACAGGAGTTTTATTAGGTCCAATTGAGATTGAGTCTGTAAAACACTTTCCTGACTTTAAAGAACTCTAAGAAAGGTCCATTATATTAATAATTTCGTATTCTTCCCACCTAAAACTCAGTTCATGTCCACTGTAAAGTCCTTAAAATTTTAAAAATAAAACCCTGAAAAGTGCTTAATTACATTCATATGTTCAATATAGAGACAACATGGTGCAATGGGGGGAGAGCTGGGCTTGAACTCCTCAAGAACACTGTTCAAGTTCCACCCCAGACATATCTTGACCAAGTCATTTAAAGTCCATGTGTCTCCAGAGTTCCCTGGCACTTGTGTCCTATGTCAGAGGGTGGAGATTCTCTTTGAGATTATCTCCAGATAAATATAACATGTAAAAAGTTATGTACAAACATGATAGATATGTGTGTATGTGTGTACACATCGGGGGAGCTAGGTGGTATAGCAGATAGTGTCAGGCCTAGAGTTAAGAGGACCTGAGTTCTAATCCAACCTCAGATACTTACTAGCTGTGTGACCCTGGGCAAGTCACTTCATCCTCTTGGCCTCAGTTTCCTTATTTATAAAATGAGTTGGAGAAGGAAATATAAACCACTCCAATATCTTTGTCAAGAAAACTTCAAATGGGGTCATGGAGAATCAGACAGGACTGAAATGACTAGTAAATACGAAGTATACACACATGCACATACGTGTCATTTATGCATTGCTATTTACATGGTGCCTGTCTTATTGGACAGTGAGGTCCAGGACTCTCTTCTTGCCTCTTCAGCATGATGCTTAAAAAAGAGGAGGCACTTACCCAGGATTTATTGGAGGCACCCAATGCCAGTGAGGTAATAGATTCTTCAGATATCTGTAAGTAGACAGTGTATATCTCCCTACAGTGGGCACAGATAGACACAATTATGTATACATAAAAAACATGGGCTTAGTTGGGGATAGAGCTGGGTCTGTTGCTTGAGTTACACAAGGTAGTATTTGCTTCCTGTGGCTGTTCTATGGACCCAATAGCCTCCCTGTATATTTACTGCATGTGGACCCAAAAGCCTTTCTGTGTGTTTACTACACATCTGTAAAAGGACATCCCTGAGGGTTGGAAATACACCTTCTTCTTGGTGAGTCTTTGTATCCAAGAGTCAAAAGTGGCCCTAAACATGAGACAGGAAGTGAATTGTTTGTGGATGATGGTGAGTTGAATGTTGGGCAGGTAGGCAGGAAATGAATGAATAAACAATGAATGAGATTAAATGATGGCATGTATGAATTATGAATGAATATGCATTTATTGTGCACCTACACTGTACAAAGCACCCTGGTAAGCTCTGGGCATAATAATGAAAATCCAGATATTCCTTGCCCTGGTTGGTAGAAATAATGCATGTGAGCGAGTTCAGGAGGAGAGGCAAGAGAGTTCTTATCCTGGCCCTGGCCCCAAATCCTCTTTCCATTCAAGGCTTGGTTGGTTGTTGGTTGCTGTCTTTGTGTTCAAAGAGGCCCAAAATGACGTCACTATGTCAGGGTCAAGAGGTCACAATACTGGTGATAATAAATGGTGGGAATCGATCAGATCAGGAGCACAAGAGGAAGAATATCTGGTAGACACATGATTCTTCAAGAATCTCAAGGACTATCATGAAGATGGAATAGACATGTTTGCTTGACGTCCAAAGAGGGAACAATGTAGAAGCTGCAGAAAGACAGATTAAAGTTCAGTATCAGTGAAATCTTCCTGATAATCGAAGTTAAACAAGAGTGAAATGGGCTGCCCAGGAAGGCAACAGGTTAGGTTCTCCCTCACTAGCCGTCCTCAAGCAAAGACAAGATGCCCCCTTGTCAGAGATGCTACCAGATGTGAGCAAGGAGAAGCCTTCTGGGCCCGTCACTAGTCAAAGAGTTAGTGATTTGGGGGCTTTTGAAGAAAGCACAAGTGATTTCTTACTATGAGGAGACTGGAGGGGCAGTTTAACCCCCTACAAAGAAAACACTTGGATAATACAAAAGCTCACTGATCCTAATTCTTATACCACATCTATCAGCTAGGGATCTTTTGCAGGGCCTTAATAAAGAAAAACAAGATATTAAAACTCAATTGGAAATGTCTTTCCTCTTTATTTTATAAGAAAAAGCATATTTAGGTCTGAAGTCGCAAGGAAAGGCCTCACTGAAATGGAGTTGAGGTAAAGGATAAAATGTGGGCAGGGAAAGACGTCATCTGTGGTCAGTCTGCTTACTCATGGCAACTCTGATTATAGCCCAACGCAGTGGCCACAAATGAGGTACCCGATCTGTGTGTGGGGGAGAAGAAACAGTGACAAGAGAGATTCTGAGCAACCAGACAAGCCAAACTCTCCTTTTGTTCTGATTTTCAACTTAAAAATTAAAATACTTGCCATGTCTTTGCTTTTTTATGTAAGTTTTTATTTTGGTCTACTATTCACCCTCATGATAATTTTAAATTCTGGATATTACTCTTCCCATGCTCTACCATGAGTCTTCTCCCCTCCCCCCTTCCCAAAAGAAGCCAGCAGGGCTTTGTAAAGAGAGAAGAAGGAGGAGGAGGGGGAGGGTTAGAATACTTGGATCATGGAGTTTGAGCTGAATACTAAACCCCAATATGGTATAGAGGAGGGAACCTCCCGATCGATGTTCACACTCAAGGACCAAGGAGCCGCTAGGACCTTGGGCTCTAGAGGAAACACAGTGGGTCTATTCTGATAACAGCAGAGTTCTTCATAGCTCATGCTCATTCCTCACTTCTCCAGAGCCTTCTTTCTCTTCCTCCTCTTTGCCAGAATATGGCCTTTGCTTTCCAGTCCTTGAGAAGTAGAGCAGGAATACTCTAAGACCCAGGAGCTCTTCTCAAATAGAAATATAAGCAAAGGAAACATCAGAACCAGCTGTGGTTCTGACAACAACTGCGTGAAAGACGACACCAGATCACAAATAGTGTTAGAAGTGCGGGTAAAGGAAGATGGAGGTTTCACGTCTTTCTCAAGAAGTGGCCAATTTACGGTCAGCTAGCATACAGAATTTGTATGGGTGTTCAGCCACCTTTCAGTCATACCCCACTCTCCATGATCCCATTTGGCAGAGACACTGGAAGGGTTGGACATTTCCTTCTCCTGCTCATTTTACAGATGAGGAAACTGAGGCACCTATCTCGTCCTCTCGGCTTTATGCTCTCTGGTCTGCCTTTGTGTTCATAGAAAAGCCTCTAAGTCAAAAGTTAGTAAGCAACTCGATTTGAACTCAGGGCTTGCTGACTCCAGGCCTGACACTCTATCTACTGCCCCACGGAGCTGCCCCACAGTTACCTCTTTTTTTTTTAGGTTTTTTTTTTTTTATTAATTTGTTTGTTTACTTTTAGTTTACAAGATTCAATTCCACTATTCCTTGAGTTTCCCATTTTGTCCCCCTCCCTGCCCTCTGCCCCATGGTAGCATACAGTCAAGAAAAGGTCTGTAAATACTTTCACATTATACATTAGTCAGGTTATAAAGACGGATTCTATCAGATGGAATGAAAAATGGTAAAGAGGAAATAAAAGCAAACAAGAAAAGGAAAAAGATCAGGTATTTTGCTTCCATCTGGATATACACTCAGTTCTTTCTAGTTCTTTCTCTGTATTCACACATCTCTCTCCATCATGAGTCTTTTGGGATTGACTTATATCACTGCATTGCTGAGAAGAGGCCAGTCTATCAAAGCTGGTCATCACACATACACTGTGTCTGTAATTGTGTACAAATTTCTCCTGATTCTACTCTTCTCACTCAGCATCAGTTCGTATAAGCCTCTTCAGGTAAATATGAAATCCATTTGCTCCTCGTTTCTTATAGCACAATAGTATTCCATAACATGCATATACCACAACTTGTTCAGGCATTCCCCAATTGATGGGCACCCCCTTAATTTCCAATTCTTTGCCACAACAAAAAGAGCTGCTATAAACATTTCTATACATATGGTTCTTCCTCCCACTTCTATGATCTCTTTGGGATATAAACCTAGGAGTGGTATTGCTGGGTCAAAGGATATGAAATTATTTATAGCCCTTTAGGTATAATTCCAGATTGCTCTCCAGAAAGGCTAGATCAGTTCACAACTCCACCAGCAATGCATTAGTGTTCTAATTTGCCCACATTCTCTCCAGAATTTGTCATTTTCCTATTTTGTCATCTTAGCCAATCTGACTGGTGAGATGTGGTACCTCAGAGTTGTTTTGATTTGCATTTCTCTATAATCAATAGTGATTTAGAGCATTTCTTCGTGTGTTTATAGATATGTTTAATTTCTTTCTCTGAAAATTGCCTATTCATATCCTTTGACCATTTATCAATTGGGGAATGACTTGTATTCTTATAAATTTGACTCAATTCTCTGTATATTTTAGAAATGAGTTCTTTGTCAGAGATATGGGTTGTAAAAATTCTTTCCCAATTTCCCACCTTCTTCTTAATCTTGTTTACATTGTCTTTGTTTGTACAAAAGCTTTTCAATTTCATGTAGTCAAAATTATCCATTTTACATTTTATAATGTTCTCTAATTCTTGCTTAGTCATAAAGTCTTTCCCTCTCCACAAGTCTGATAGGTAAACTATTCCTTGTTTTAGGAGACTGCTTACAGTATCAACCTTTATACCTAGATCATGAACCCATTTAGACTTGATTTTGGTATATGGTGTTAGATAATGGTCTATGCCCAGTTTCTGCCATACTATATTCCAGTTTTCCCAGCAGTTTTTGTCAAATAGTAAGTTCTTATCCCAAAAACTAAAGTCTTGGGGTTTATCAAATAATAGATTACTATAGTTGTTGACTTCTGAATCCTGTGTACCTAATCTATTCCACTGATCCACCATCTATTCCTCAGCCAGTACCAAGTAGTTTTGATGACTGCTGCTTTATAATACAAATTGAAATCTCGTATAGCTAGTCCACTTTCTCTAGCATTTCTTTTCATTAATTCCCTTGATATTCTGGACCATTTATTCTTCCAAATGAGTTTTGTTACTATTTTTTCTAGCTCTATAAAGTAGTTTTTCTGGTAAATTAATTGGTATGGTACTAAATATATAATTTAATTTAGGTAAAATTGTCATTTTTATTATATTAGCTCGACTCAGCCATGAGCAATTGATATTTTTTCCAATTAGTTAGAGCTGACTTTATTTGTGTGAAAAGTGCTTTGTAGTTGTGGTCATATAGGTCCTGGGTTTGTTTTGGCAGGTAGATTCCCAAATATTTTATAATGTCTAGAGTAACTTTAAATGGGATTTCTCTTTCTATCTCTTGCTGTTGAATTTCATTGGAAATATATAGGAATGCTGAGGATTTATGTGGGTTTATTTTATATCCTGAAACTTTGCCAAATTTATTTATTGTCTCAAGTAGTTTTTTTATTTGACTCTCTAGGATTCTCTAAGTATATCATTATATCATCTGCAAAGAGTGATGGCTTGGTCTCTTCTTTGCCTAATTTGATCCCATTGATTTTTTGTTCTTCTCTAATTGCTACTGCCAACATTTCTAGTACCAGATTGAATAAGACAGGTGATAGTGGACACTCTTGTTTCACCCCTGATCTTATGGTAAATGCTTCTAGCTTCTCCCCATTACATATAATACTGGCTGGTGGCTTTAAATAGATGCTACTTATTATTTTAAGGAAGGCTCCATTTATTCCAGTACTTTCTAATGTTTTTAATAGGATGTTGTATTTTGTCAAAAGCCATTTCTGCATCTATTGAGATGATCATGTGGTTTCTGATAGTTTTATTGTTGATATGATCAATTATACTAATGGTTTTACTAATATTAAACCATCCTTGCATTCCTGGAATAAATCCTACCTGATCAAATTGTATTATTCTTGAGATAAGTTGCTGTAGTCTTTTTGTTAATATTTTATTTAGAATTTTTGCATCTATATTCATGAGGGAGATTGGTCTATAATCTTCTTTCTCTGTTTTATCTCTTCTTGATTTAGGTATCAGTACCATATTTGTGTCATAAAAAGAATTTGGTAGGACTTCTTCTCCACTAATTTTCCCAAATAGTTTGTAGAGTATTGGAATCAATTGTTCTTTAAATGTTTGATAGAATTCACTAGTAAATCCATCTTTCCCTGGAGAATTTTTCCTAGGGAGTTGACTGATGGCTTTTTTCAATTTCTTTTTTCTGAGATGGGATTATTTAAGTAATTTACTTCCTCTTCAGTTAATCTGGGCGAACTTTTGTTTTTGTTAATATTCATCCATTTCCCTAAGATTGTCAAATTTATGTGCATACAATTGGGAAAAAATAATTCCTAATTATTGTTTTGATTTCCTCTTCATTGGAGGTAAATTCACCCTTTTCATTTTTGATACTCATAATTTGGTTTTCTTCTTTCTTTTTTTATCATATTGACTAAGGGTCTATCAATTTTATTGTTTTTTTTTTCATAAAACCAGCTCTTAGTTTTATTTATTAATTCAATAGTTGAATTAATTTCAATTTTATTAATCTCTCCTTTGGTTTTCAATATTTCCAATTAAGTATTTAATTGGGGATTTTGAATTTTTTCTTTTTCTTGGTTTTTCAATTGCATGCCCAATTCATTGACCTCCCTTTTCTCTAATTTAATCATGTATGCACTCAGGGATATAAAACATCCCCTAAGAATTGCCTTTAATGCATCCCACAAATTTTGGAATGTTGTCTCATTATTATCATTCTCTTGAATGAAATTACTGATTATTTCTATAATTTCTTGTTTGACCCACTCATTCTTTAGGATTAAATTGTTTAATTTCCAATTAGTTTTTAGTCCATCTTTCCATGGCCCTTCATTGCACATAATTCTCGATATTTGAATTGTTTCTTTCTGGCCACCTGAAGTATTTTCTCTTTTATCTGGTAGTTCTGGAGTTTGGCCACAACATTTCAAGGACTTTTCAGTTTGGGATCTCTTTCAGCAGGTGTCCGGTGGATTCTCTCGATTTCTATTTTACCCTCAGGTTCTAGTATCTCAGGGCAGTTTCCCTTAATGAGCTCTTGAAGAATATTGTCCATGCTCATTTTTTCATCATGATTTTCTTGTAGGCTTTTGATTCTCAGATTATCTCTCCTGGATCTGTTTTCCAAGTCAGTTATTTTTTTCTTTCAGGTATTTTACCTTTTTTTCTAATTTTTCATTCGTGTTGTTTTGTTTGACAAATTCTTGGTTCCTCATAGAGTTGTTTCAATTTGGTTGATTCTAGTTAATAGCAAATCATTTTCTTAGGTTAATTTTTGGAGCTCCTTTTCCATATCGTACACTTTTCTTTATAGAGAGATGTTTTCTTCATTATAATGTTTTTCTAATTCTGCAATTTTTGTTTTGAGACAATTATTCATTTTGTCTTCTATCTCTCTCATTTGGTTTTCAAAGTTCCTTTTGAGCTCATCTAGGAGAGCTTTCTGTGCTTGGGACCCATTCCCTGTTGATGTTTCAGCTGTGGGTGTGGAGTCCATATTGTCTCCTTCTGAGTTTGGTTCCTCCCTCTGAGGATAGTAGGACTCCAGAGTCTTTGTAGTCTGCTTTCTCCCCATTTTGAGGCAGGGCCCTAGGCATGCCCTTCCTCTAGGGATCCCAAGCCTTTACTGTAGAGACTTTTGCCTTGGGGCAATAGTTATTATGTTTGCAGGGTCTAAGGGGGGGAGGGGGGTTGGAGCAGGTGAAGTTCACTCTGTCATCCTAGTCTTTGGAGGTCCTGATAGGGGCTTTTTTTTTTATTTCTGGACTATGAAATGGTAGCCCCAGAAGTATTTGCTGTCCTGGACAGGGGCCCCTGCATTTGGTTCTTACTTTGCTCTTTCCAGTCCCTGCCCTTTAGTGATAGGCCTGGTAGTAGCCTTTGTAGGTTGGTGGGATGATTTGCACCCCCCCCCCAGTTGATCAGGACTCTTCCTGGCCTGCCTCCCACAATTAGCTCTTAGTAAATGGGTAGGATCAAAGGATTAGAACCAGGAGGGTCCTCAGAAGCCCCCTAGTCTGATCTTCTCATTTCATAGATTAAATGGGGCTAGAGATGTGAATTATCTGCAAGGTAACACCTGTGGTTACATGTGCATTATTCAGTCATGGAAAGAATCACCCCACTCCCGTTTATTGGATACCCATAAGGCTGGTACCACTATCTCCATTTCCCAGATGAGAAAACTAGAATTTCGAGGTTATGTGACCTGCCCAAGGTCACAGGTTCGGGGGCATCAGAAACAGGATTTGAATCCAAGATTTCCCAACGTCCTCTGACTCCAGCCCCATCCCTGTGGCAACTGCACTAAAGGTCTCCCTCCCAGAGGCTCGGGGAGAATTCTGGCTCTGAGCTTTGTAAGCCATGAGGGTTTGACATTTACTCAGGAATGGCTCCTCTTTACCCCCCAAACCCTTATGACCATCAAGCTTCTTCAGTTTGGGCTGGTTGGCAAGGAGTACTGCAATGGCGAGATAGTACACTCTTCTCAGATGCCTGGGAGAGCAGGCTGGAGACCCCATCACCTCCTGCTTACCCAGGCTCTGACGAGGGAACTGACAGGGCCATGATTTCAGCCTAGGTCCATTGTAGACTGCATGTGTTCAGGTTCTAGGTACTCCACCGCACTGCCTTCCTGCACCTAGCTTCCTTTAGAAAGAACCATTGTTTTGTCTTCGTGAGTAATTCCACCTCACACACACACACACACACACACACACACCACACACCACACACATCACACACACACACATATACACACACCAACAAAGGGCAAACCCTGGACTGCCTGCCTCCCCTGGGCTCTGTGGGCACATGGCGCAGCTTTGAAGTCCCCAAACTGAATTAGTTCAGAGGTGCTCCCCAGCCTGGTCGCCAGCTGAAAAGAGGAGATAAGTAAGGCCTTGGGCAGCCAAGTCACCCAAACAGAAACAAACCCAAGGAGGCAATTGTGCTGAGGTAAGAAGAGTTGGAGGCCAGGCACTGGGCAGTCTGGGTTGTGCCCCTCTGCACAGAACCTCCCACTATCACAGGACAAAAAAGGGCTCAGAGGGAGAATCTTTCAGGTTCATCTTGCAAGTGTTGGTGGGGGGGATGCCCCCCGGGGGCCCCAGGACAACCCAGAAGAAAAAAGAAATCTCAGCTGTAAAGATGAGGGGACTGAGGATCTAAGAGTGGAAGTGACTTGCCCAAGATCACACAGTGAATGAGAAATAATAATTATAGTTGATATTTTATAGTACTCTAAGGTTTAATAAATGTTTCTATACACAGATACTGTATGCACGTATAAAATCTCATTTGATCCTCACAACAAAGCAGTAGTTATGTACATTTTAAAGCACCTACTATGTGACAGGCATTGTGCTAAATGCTGCGGATACAAAGACAGGAAAAAACAATGCCTGCCCTCATGAAGCTCTTAACCTAATATGGGACATGTCATGTAAAGCACTATGTGCAAAAGAGACAGGAAAGAGCAAAAATGAAGGAAAGAAGGAAAAGAAGAAAGGAGTGATGGAAGGAAGGAAAGAAGGGAGGAAGGAAGAAAGGAAGGAAGGAAGGAAGGAAGGAAGGAAGGAAGGAAGGAAGGAAG
>NW_027186383.1:3162210-3175276 GCF_028583685.1 Petaurus breviceps papuanus
AAGGAAGGAAGGAAGGAAGGAAGGAAGGAAGGAAGGAAGGAAGGAAGGAAGGAAGGAAGGAAGGAAGGAAGGAAGTTATTCCCTGTGACTTCTCAGAAATCCATAGTGCATATTTCACCTGAGAGTTGGGCTATGCAAATATACTCATTTTCCCTATGAGTAATCTGAAGCCTAGGAGAAGATAGCTTTTCTACCATGCCATGGCCCGTGAGTGACAGAGTTGAACAGGCAGCCCAGCATGTACCCCCTCCAGCTCCTGCACGGTCTATCCACTGAAGCTCCTAATGTCTTGTCCAATCTGATCTCAAGGGCTGGGGAAGATGTCTTGGCTCATCTTTATGCACCTCACTCATCCACAGTAAAGCTGAGGGGATGTTTTTAACAAACTTCTTCTCAAAGAAAAAGCATTTCTCTCATTTCCAAAGGAAACCAGCAATGTAAGTGAGGGGATAGTGCTAAATATAAGCAAGGTGTCTGAGAGCACTGCTCCTTCAATATCATAAGAATACAGACCTAGACATAGACATAGTCCCTCATTTTACAGAGGTGGAAACTTATCCCCAGAGAGAGGAACTACTTGGCCAGAGTCATATAGATAAAAAGTGGCAAAGTCAAGATTTGAACCCAGCTCCTTTGACTCTGAATCCAGTCCTCATTCCACTGACCCCCTCAAAAGTAGGGCATGATGGCCTTAGGAGTCATGCCAGTGCAGCAGCCAGCCAAAGCCAGAGTGCTGGAGGAGGGATATTTAGGTCTTCTGACATCTCTTCTGTCTCAGAAATCATGCAACCTGAGTTCGTGCCCATGTCTATGACTTGTGAGCTCAGTAACCCCGGGGAGGCCACTTAGCCTTTTTTTCCCCACTGGAAAAATGGAGCTGACTATGACTTTGTGGCTATCCTGAATAGAAATGATGGTGAAGACTCCTATGTGTCTAGAATTTCCCCCCAAATGCCTCCCCCCTCAGTGAGGTCATCTGTCAGAACAAATGTTCAGCTGAATTGTCCAACATCAGCCAGCTGGGAGTCAGACTCAAAGCTTCCAACTTAAGCAATCGGGAACCAAGTTTTGTTGTTTTTGCTTGTAAGCACCTACTATACTATACTATATATATATATATATATATATATATGCTATACGCAGCGCTGTGTGCTAGGGGCACAGCATAGGAAATCGCAAGGATCCATCCGCACAGGGGCACACTGAGCACAGGGGATGAAGCCTCGAGCTGGTTTGGCCTTCATCCAGACCCTCCAAGGTGAGGAACCTTCTGAAAGATGAAGTGACCAGGGCCTGGCAGCTGCCATGTGGCTGAGGGAGGAGGTGCCAAGGCCAGCTCACTGTCCCGACCCCCAGGGATTCCTGTTGCTCACTTAGTCTATTCAGGGTAATGTCAGAGGGCAGTGAGATGACCCAGGGAAGCCAACAGCACCTTTCAGCCATCCTCATCTGAGCACCTGATGCTCACCTGGACTCAAGAAGGATGGAGAGGGGAGGGACTAAGCATCAGGGACCGTGGCTGCCACGATATTCTTCTGCCAGGAAAATATCAGTGACAAGCACCCGAAGAAGAAAAAGATGTCCCTGCCTGGCGGTGTTATTGTTTCAAAGATGCGTTTTCAGATCACAGGAACGTGGAGTGTCAGGCACATGACGGCTCCAGACTCAGTGACTCTGCTTCAGAATCACTTAGGGTGCCAACATTACAACGGCTCAAAATAGCATATTTTAAGGTGCTTTTTAAAGGTGTATTATTTTGTTATTTGGAACATATACTCAATATCAAGATGATCCAATTAGATAACCATTGGTGATGATGGTGCTGGTACCTTGTGTGTGCTAAGCACACACTGTAGTTATTTGGATTTCTGGTTAAGCAAAAGGAAAGTTAGGCCAGGATAAAATCAATCAATCAATTCATTTATCTATCTGTCTATCTATCTATCTGTCTGTCTGTCTGTCTGCCTGCCTTCCTTTCTGTCTGCCTGTCTGCTGCCTGTCTGTCTGTCTGCCTGTCTCTGTCCATCTCTCCCTCCATCCCCTATCTATTCCAGCCTCTCTAGATGTAATACCCCAGTATCTCCATCTGTGCAATAAGGAGGTTGGGACAGGTGACTTCTAAGGTCCCTTTGGGCCATATCTTTAAAACTGGGAATATGGCAAAGGAAGAAAAGGGGAAAGGAGGAGGAAGGGAAGTGCAGCAGAAGGGAGGAATGAAAGAAAAAAAGAAGATAAAAATAATTTTATAGTGATTTAAGTTTATGTTAATGGAAGAAAAGGAAGAGAGCGTAAGAGATGCTAAGCAGCTTCATCAGACAATCCAGTTTCTGAACAGCAGCTCCCAACCATGGAGAGGGGGCAAAGGCTCCTGCCCTGAATGTTAGGACTCACCTCCCACCTCTTCAGTTTTTCCTCTCAAACAGATCAAGCGCTATTTGCTTTTGTTTTTGTTTTTACTTTCTGGCCCCAGAGTTTCCATCTTGTACTAAATGTCTGAGTAGATGGAATGCTAGATCTGGAGTCAGGAAGACCTGAGTTCAAATCCTACAGCAGACATTTAGCACTGCTGTGAGTCCAAAGGGCAGTTCATTTTCCTGAGCCTCTGTTTCCCTATCTAGCATAGAAGGAACTTGGCCTTGATGAGCTCTCAGCTCCAATGTGATGATCATGCATGAGGGAATTGAGGGCCAGAGAACTGAAGGCATCTTCCCAAGATTACATATCAGTGAAAGATTCAAACCCAAGTCCTCCAAACTCCGAGGCTAGAGCTCTTTCCGCTATGCTACTTTCCTTTCTCAAGGGACAGGGCATGAAAGTACAATCCTATGTCAATCAGTCAATCCTCCAACAGTTATTAATGACTTGTTATGTGTGAGACACTGAGGATAGAAATATGTAAATAAGACAGACGTGGACATCAACTAACTTACATTCTCCTGGGAGGGGGAGAAAATGTATTCCAAATTAAATAAGTGCAAGATAGATGTCCTGTAAAAACAGTTATTGGATAGCTGCACCCACAATTGAGGGAATCAGGAAAAACCCATTGAAGAAAGTAGCTCCTGAGCTAAGCCTTGTGAGCTAGGAGTTCCAAGAGGAAGAGAAGAGCAGCTGTCCCAGGTCTGGGGGCAGGAGACTGAACACCAAGCTCAAGGGAGAAAGGGAGAACACCTAGTACCCAATGGAGGGGCCTCGACTGTGTGAAGGGGAGGAATGGGATCCTGCAGGATGGAGCACTGGAGCTGACTTTTGAAGGGAGCTTGGAATTCCAAGCCATGGAGGTAAGGATGGGGGACAGTATGTACAAAAGCATGAAGGTGGGAGATGAACTGTTATATTGGGAGAACAATAATTAGGCTAGAAAACTTTAGAGAAATTGGGCAAGTTAAGGGAAATCATTCAGCAAAGAGAGGTCATCTTGAGAATGCAAAAGACTTGAGGGGCCAATCAGAGCGATCCCCACTGGGAGAGACAGCAACCACTCAAGCTTCTTGAGCAAAGGAACGACAAATTCAGTGTTCTGCCTACAACAAAATTAATGAGTCATGTACTACTTCTAACTGAACCACCAAGTAATTCAATGCTTCACCCAAAATTTAAAAAAAATCAAACTTTGACAAACTCATCAGATTTGGAGTCTGAGGATCTTAGTTGTACATCTCCTCGGCTAACCTGAACGATCCTTGGAAAATTACTCTAGCTCAGTTTTCTCATTTGTAAAATGAGGGTGGAACTAGACTGGCTTTAAGACACTTCTTGCTATAAATGAACAGTCCTCTATTCCTATATTCTACACTCAGAACATTTTCAGATTTTCCCAAGGTTTTTCATAAAGGAAATAGAGGATCAGAGGAGTTGGATGCGTCACCTATGGAAAGTGAAGATGGACAGCCCCAGAGCTCACTGCCATGGAGCGGTAAGTGACCAGCAAATTGGGCAGGTGGAGATTTGTGGAAGGATACAGAAAAAGGACAGTGTGTGTAATGAGAAAGGAGGAACAGACGGTTATTGGAAACAATGGAGAATCTCGATTGTTGAAATCAGGGCTCACTCAAAAATTAGTAAAAGTGCTGAAATCGCCCTGAATCTAACCAGCTCCTATAGATTTCTCCCATAAGAAGAATGTGTGGAGCATCACAGCTGGGGGTGACCGCAAAACTCTTCTGGCCCATTTTTCTTGCTCTGTAGCTGAGGTGCATGAGTCTCCGAGGGGAAGCAAGGCAACCAAGGTCACAGAGAAGAGACGATGCACTGATGCTCCTCTCCACTCTTCCTGCATTTCTGTGAGGGTGATCTACTGCTCATGATGCTACCTGGAACCAGAAGTCCAGATTTCAAGCTAAGGTCGTGCAAAGAAAAGGACTCAGCTGTGGGTTTTCTTTTTTTTTCTTTTCTTTGTTTCTACAGTCTGAGTGAGCTCTCAGTGAGAGCCCAAAGGAAGCACCTGCGCCCACCCCACCCCCCATCCAAGGACAGCAGTCATTGTTGGCATCTCATCCACATCCTGACTTCTTAAGGAAGGACTCAGTCCTCAGGGACCTAACTGTAGACTTTTCTGCTATGGGGTTTCAGGAAAAACCATTAGCAGGTAGATAAAAACCCACCTCTTTGGTGCAGGCTGAGCCAGAAAAACTGAAGGGAGCACCTGGTCCGGAATCAAGGGAAAATGGGAGCTGTTGGGCCAAGCCCCGATAACCAGGCTGCCTCTGAAGGGAGGAATAGGCTTGCTTCCTGTGCATCTGAGGCACAGGCAGAGGCTGACCTTGCAAACCAGCGGGCCTCTTGGAGTGTGGCAAGGCCAGCCTCAGTGTGTCTGAACAAGGCAGGGGAGGAGTCCTTTTTGGGGGTCATCTGCTCGAAGTGACCCGTGATACTAAAGCTCCCTCAGGGGAGCCTGACTTGGGAAACATCACCCCCCCTCAAAGCGTGGAGTGTCAGCCATGGCACATCATGGACACGATAGAATCCAAGGCTTCCTCATTGAACATCCAAGAACTGTCCTTTGATAGGAATTGGGCCAGTGCTGCGGTGGCTGCTGTTTGGACATGCCCTGTGATTTCACTGGTGTAAGGAACTCACAGTGACAAACTGCCTTTCTGCTTATGATGTCTGAGACACCTTCTCCAACACTGCACTTGGACATTTGACCATGGAGTGAGGAAGAAGTGGGTTCAAGTCCGTCTTCCCAACAGACTGTCTGTAAAACTGGGCAAGTTAGACAAGCACTCGGCATCCCAACCTCAACCAGAGTGACTGAGATCTCTCAGGATCCACATTTTCCCCTTTTCTGCTGGCCACTCACCTCACCTCCCCAGCTCACTCTGCTGGTCACCATGACTGGCTCACTTTTCATCAGACTTACAGGAGAACCCCAGGGAGATGGCTGTGCTGAGGAATGCTTTCTACTGAAACAGCTGGCAAGACTACCCAGATGGCCCCTGCTGTGCCTGATTCTGTGAAAACAAGAGAGGAGAGACATTGACCACGAGGTCGTGGGAGAGGGGGAAGGGTGGCTGTTCTAAGACCAGCCCAGCAGTGTCAATACCCACTTAAACAAGGCAGAAAGATGAGTCCCCTCCCCCAGAACCCCCTTCTGATGGGGAACAGGCTGACTTTTTATTTAACCCTCTCTCCAGCTTTCCCATAGATTTCCCTTCTCTTTAAGAACAGCTCTGGAAAACAATTGCCTTTCCCCCCTCCTGGGAGAGCCAAATAACATCTCAAGAGGTATTTGGATTTGAGCCCATGTTAATTAAATGAGTGGCTGCCCCCTTCCCAGTCCAGGCCCCTGCTACTGGGCTGTGATTGTCTCCCACAGGTGCAGTGGACAATGGGTCACTGTGCAGACCTCTGGACCTTGGCTAATTAGTGTCTGCTCTGGGGGTCTGGCGTGGTCCCCTACTGCTCCCCAAGCCCCCATGCTGCTGTTCACAATGCTGCACACACTGGTTCAATGGGAGGGCTTCAAAGGAGGGGTGTTCAAGGGGAAATGAGGATTTTAATTGGAAATGTCAATCAACTCAGCATTTCGAAGGAGGAAGGAATCACCCACAGGCTTTCTTGGGCAACCATGGTCTTTTGTTGTTATTGATGGTGACTATAGGGTTATTTTTTGTTTGGTTGGTTGGTTCTGTCCTTTTATTTATTTATTTATTTATTTATTTATTCATTTTTGCTTATGACTTATTATAGCTTCTGGCCAAAGCAGTCCAGAAATGCCTGAAGAATATTTCTAACATTTGAACTAATCAATCAACATACCGGTACATCTATTAAGCATCTACTATATGCTTCTGGTGCTGGAAACACAGAGACAAGAAAAAGCAAAGGCTGCTCTCAAGGTGCTTACATTCTATCAGGGAAAAGACATTCACATTGATAAATAGATACAACATATGTGAAAAGTAAATACACATGCAAAGTAGTCATGCCCATGTGGTTAGGGCGCTATTGCTTTTTGAAAAGAACTTGAGGAAGGATGCAGCAAAAGAAATAATATCCAGAAACTATGGAAAGGTGGGCAGCCTTCCCAGTATCATTTCATGCTTCAAGATCTATTTTCTAGAAATTCTAGAATCCTAGAATCTAGACCCAAAAATAGAGATTCTAGAATTATCAACCCTAACTAGCTCGATTCAATTAGATAAGCAGTTATCGTGCCACGTTTCTGATCCATCCTCCTTTATAGCTAATCTTTTAACACTATAAAGGGATTGGTAATTCCCAGGGGATTCGATTCAGTCTCCTCAGACAGCCCTCCCCTTCCTCCTCAGCAGACTGTTTTCTCTTTGTGGCTTCAGAATATCACTCTGGAGAGTTCGTTCCACATCATGCCTACTGGGTGCAAGTTGGCTCTAAAAATACCAACCCTCCCTCGTGAAGTCCATCAGAAGATACTTCACTTTCTCCTCTTCTATCACATAATCAGGATGTCACTTCCTCCCAAGGTTCCCATTCATTCCACACCAGCATCTATTCTCCCTTTTTGTTGGGAATCAGACCCAGAATAGAATTTTCCCTGATTGGTTTCTCTACTTTTTGAAAAATGATTCATTTTTCAGGTGAATTAAGAATGTATTGGCTTCTCCTTTTGGCACAGAGAAGATTCCAGCAGATATTGGCATTAATAAGTCTGTCCTGACTGCTAACTCATACACCACCTTCTCCTGTACCACCTTTGATGTCCGTTTCCTGGATTCTTCATGTATTTCTTTCTCACCAGATAGGCTCCAGTATTTGACACATTTTCTATATAACAACCCTTAAGATATTTGAAGGTAGCTCCCATGCCCCAGCTACATTTTCTCTTGTCTATTTGTGCTTTTGTCGATCTTCACTGAATATTCTTGCCCAGAGTTCCCCATTCTGACTCTGGGGTTCCCTCACGTGAAAATATCTTCTGTATGTCCCCCCTCCCTCGGTTGTCAAGTTTCCTTCTAATGCCTTTCAAAAGCCACTTTCTATTCATGGGCCTCATCCCACCCAGTCTCAGAGATACTTAGCAGTACCATTTGCCTCTCTGGGTGGAGGTTTCTGGTTCCTCTTTTCTGTTACGGATAACTTGAACATCTCACACTGCTCTCCGAGACAATGGGCTTTGTTAGAAGCTATTTTTAAATTTTCTGTCTCTGTGAACTTCTGGGTATCTTCACGATAATTCATTTTTCTGTATTTCATCTTTTTATGTGATGTCTGCCATGGCAGTTCTGTGGGGGCAGTTGTGCTCCTCCCCCTTTTCTTTTCATTTTAAAATCCCCTAGTTAGACTCCAAAGATCCCCTCCCAATCACTTTATCAGCCCTTGCTATTAGGGCATGCTCCATCCTTGGGCAGGAGCCTGTCAGTTCTAGTACAAAAGTCATAGTCCAGAAATCCAAATGCCAACATCTTAACCAACTCTTCAGGTGAACAGACATAAAGGCAGCTTGGGCGATAGCATAAAGCATGAACCAATGACAGGAGCTATTTTGACCTTAAATAGAGAGCTGGTAACAGTCACATGATGACGTCGCACTGAAGCAGTATGGGTTAGCTCCTTCCGATGTATGCTTGCATCATTGGCAGACAGAGGCTAAACACTACATATTCATTGAGAGCCGTATGACTGAGCCAGCTCTGTCACATGGGAAAGGATGCTTGATCCCTTTCTGTCTTAGGTTTGCTGGTATTTTTTTTTCTTTCCTTTCCTTCTTTCTTTCCCATCTGTTAACTGCTTGAAATCAAAATGCCAGCCCAGGATGCTAAGAAAGCTATAGCCATCTGTTAATTTACTGATTTTCCTGGTATGTGTATGTGTGTGCCTGTGTGTATTGCCTATTACAAGGTACCATTCCCTACCCAGGGAAGAAGATACAAACCCTATATTCTCAGGGAAAGACTTAGGTCCTAAGAAACTAGATCCTTCCCTCCTTAGAACAGCTAGTGCAGAATTCCAAGCTTTCTGTTAAAGCTCCCCAGAATTCTGCCTATTAGTATATGATAAATACTAAAGACCTGAATTAAATAAGCAAGTTAGAATGGGAAGAGGCCAGAGCCAGAGGCCTGCTCACTGCCTGGGTGACCTTGGATGGTTCTCCACCCTGGGCTTCAGTTTATCCATCTGTATAAAAAGGAGATGGGGCTGGATGAATTTCATACTGCATCCTATGTACAAGAGAGAGTTGCTAAATTTCCTTTTAATTAAAAGTTCCTCAAAGCCTCACAATGAGTAAATTAAATGTTCTTAGTTTTTAATGTGCCTCCATTCAGAGGCATGTCCCTTAGCATGTCTTCAGGGCATCAGACTATGCTCCACTGTTACCAAGGAAGCACTGTACATACATTAGCTCAGACCTCTCAGGAACCTCATGAGATAGTGTATGGACCACAAGCATTCTTTTACCCATTTTTGAGATGGTGATCCTGAGGCCCAGAGAGATTGACTGACTTTCCCAGAGTCCCACAGCTCAGAAGTAAGTGGTAGGAGTCAAGGTCTAGTCAGTCTTTGGATGCCCAATCGGTTGTCCTGCCCACTGGTCCTTCCTCCTCCTCAGAAGGCTAGGTCCACTGCCCAGAGAGGACAGTGGTGTTATCTTATCAATGTAACTGTGAAAGGCTCAGGGAAGAAGAAGTGAAACTGCCCTCAGTCCCATCCCTCCACAAGTTCAGCCCACACCCACCTTGGCAGCCACCTGTGCCTTCAGCCCCTCCACAGTACTGAGCAGGGAGGTGAGGCAGGTAGGGGACATTGAGGACCTCTGCACAGACAGGAGCAGATGGAGGCCAAATCTCAAAGGGGAGCATCAGAGGACCAAGGTTCTGATCCCACCACTGACACTGACTCCCCTTCCTGGACCTTAGTTTCCTCATCTGCAAACTGAAGGACTGTTTGAGATCACTGCCAGCTCTGGCGCTGTGATTAGAACTCAAGACCTTTGACTCCCTGCGTGCTTCCTCCTGCTGCCAGAAGGCGGTGTCACTCCCTGGAGATTATGATAGTCTCTGTGTTTGTCCTTTGTTCTCAGAGGACTGAGACATAAGGGAGGTGATGACCCGACTTGCACTTGACTTTGATTTGAGGGAGGGAGGGCTGTGCAAGGTCACCAGCCTCACGTTCTCCTCCAGAATCATCTGAGTCCAGTGGCCAGATATTAATCAGGATGATTGGAGATAGCTCAGTATGCAGTGGGAGACCTTGGCCCTTTTAGGCTAAGGTCTTTTCGGGTTCTCACTTTGAGTGAGGTAACACCCATTCAGAGAAGAGGCCTCTTTAAGAAGTAAACCAAAGGAATTTTTTTTTGGAGGGCACGTGGGGTTAAGTGACTTGCCCAAAGTCACACGGCCAATAAGTGTGTCAAGTGTCTGAGGCCGGATTTGAACTCAGGTCCTCCTGACTCCAGGGCCAGTGCTCTATTCACTGGGTCACCTAGCCATCTCAAGGATTTATTTTAATTAAAAAAAATTGAACTGGGAGAGGAAGAGCCTCAGTGTTGCTGCATACCCCTTCCCACTTCCCAGATATGCACATTGGAAGGGGAGGATCTTAGAGAGGGAAGCTGGGAGGAGTCAGCAGACATTGGTCAAGAACACACTGTGCTCAGGCCTGGCAGAAGGAGATGCAAAGTTCAGGTCAGCTGGTCCTGGGGTCTTTGGCTGAATCCTTTGGACAAACGTTAGAGAACAAGCCCTGCCCTGAACATCGTGTCCAAAGAAACAATTGCTTTGACATTTGTAAAAATATTACATTTGGGGGAAAAAGCAATAGTAGCAAAGATGTAGTTCTATCATATGCAGGCTAGGGTGACCCTGAAAATAAAATGGCATGGAAAGATCAGGAACACTTTGTTTTCCTATTAATTTTTTTTTTCCATGAGAATCTTTCCGAATTGTCTCGTGCACTTTCCATGTGAGAGGAGCCACCTACTTTTGCAAACTAGTTCCTATTGTGGTCCCTCCTGCACTCAAGGTTCCAGTCTAGCTGCTTTGGGCACGATCACCTGCTCTTGAGCTCTTATCTCCCACCTCTCTGCATTTGCACTGGTGGTCCCCCAGGACAGGCTTGCCTGCTTCCTCGCCCTTCCCTTCACCACTTCCTTCAGGTCTCAGCTCAGGGGCCTCTAAACTAAAGCCCTGCTGTTTCTTCCCACTTCTTTGGCCCACTCCTTACTGTCTTGTATTTTCTTTGTCTGTACATATGGTGGCCTTCCCAGTGAATGTAAGCTCTATGAGGGCTGAAGACCCTTGTATCCTCAGCACCCAATAGAGTGGCACCTAGTGGGCACTTGAATTGAACATGCATTTGACTCACCTTTGAGCCAGAAGAAACCAGAAGCCACAGGTGTTAGAGAAGCAGGAGTACTTCTCTGTGTCTAGGACCAGGGTCAGGGGACAGGGGAGCTAGGAAAACCTGATTCTAGAAAGGAGCGATATATTTTGCTATTTGATTTTTTGTAGCTACATTCTTTTTGTGTCCTTAACTTTGGAAGTCAGAAAAATATGCTTCTGGGGGGGGGGGGGGGTGGAGCCAAGATGGCGGAGTAGAAGCATGACCTTTCCACAGCTCCGGCTTCCACCCTCCCCAATCCATGTAAAAAGGGGACTCTAAACAAACTTTGGAGCTGCAGAAACCACAAAATGACACAGAGAAGCTAATCTCCCTCTGAGGACAGCCTGGCAGGCTGGCAGGAATCCAGAGCAGCGCTCAGGGAGCCGAGCCCAGCACCACGCCGAGGCTTTAGCCCCAGGACGGGCCTGACCAGCCGCCAGCCAGAGGGACTCCAGATCAGCAGCAGCTGTGGCCATTTTCAGATTTATCAATACATAGATGAGAAGGACAAGGTGAGAGGTCGGTGCAGTCTGGACTTTGGGACCCAGTAAGTGGGAGTGTGTGGCTTTTACCCCCCGGGGTGAGAAATTGCTGAGACACCAGCACAGCCTGCAAGCGCCACATGGTGGCTTCAGCTCCTGGCCTGCAGAGTGTAGAGGGACCAAGCACCAGTCTGAGGGGTAATTGCTCTTGCTTTAACCTGCTTGGATCTGGATTGCAGTCTAGGGTGGAGGCTCTGGGGTGTGTGTCCAGCTTGCCAGAGCATGTGGAGACCTCAGACAGGGCACCCATCTAATACCTCCAGCAGCTGAGAAAACCCCAGTGTTTGGGACGAAAGCTCCCCTGTCTGGTGGCAGAGTCCTACTGTGGCAAAAAGTCCAAAAGTCAAGTAATTGAGTGGCAAAATGAGCAGGCAAAGGAAGCAAAGCAGACAGAAGATTCCAATGTTACACTCCTATTTTGGGGACAAGAAGAGCAAGGAATGGAACAGGAGGAAAACAGTGAAGTCAGAACTCCTGCACCAAAAGCTTCAAAGGAAAATACAAGTTGGTTACAGGCCATAGAGGACCTTAAGAAGCAGATAAGAGAAGTGGAGGAAAAATTGGGAAGAGAAATGAGAACGATGCAAGAAAATTATGAAATGAGAGTCAACAGCCTGACTGAAGAAAATAATACCTTAAAAAACAGACTGACTCAAATGGCAAAGGAGGCCCAAAAAGGTAATGAGGAGAAGAATGCCTTAAAAAGTCAAATTTGCCAGATGGAAAAAGAATCTCAAAAACTCAATGAGGAGAATCATTGCTTCAGAATTAGGTTGGAGCAAATGGAAGCTAATGACTTTATGAGAAATCAAGATGCTGTTAAACAGATCCAAACAAATGAAAGAATAGAAGGCAATGTGAAATATCTCATGGGAAAAACCACTGACCTGGAAAATAGATACAGGAGAGATAATTTAAAAATTGTTGGACTGCCTGAAAGCCATGACCAAAGTAAGAACCTAGAAATCATTCTCCAGGAAGTTCTCAAAGAAAACTGCCCTGATGTTTTAGAACCAGAGGGCAAAATAAAGGTTGAAAGCATCCACCAATCACCTCCTGTAAAAGATCTCAAAAAGAAAACTGCTAGGAATGTTATAGCCAGGTTCCAGAATCCCCAGATTAAGGAGAGAATATTACAAGCAGCCAGGAAGAAACAATTTGAATATTGTGGAAACACAATCAGGATAACCCAGGATCTAGCAGCTTCTACACTGAGGGATTGAAGGGCTTGGCATATGATATTCCGGAGGGCAAAGGAGCTGGGATTAAAACCAAGAGTCACCTACCCAGCCAAACTGAGTATCATGTTTCAGGGGAAAATATGGTCATTCAGTGGAATAGAAGACTTTCAAGTATTCTTGCTGAAAAAACCAGAGTTGAATAGAAAATTTGACATTCAGATACAAGAAGCAAGAGGTGCATGAGAAGGTAAACAGGGAAAAGATATCATAAGGAACTTATCAAAGTTGAACTATTAACATTCCTACATGGAAAAACAATAATTGTAACTTATGAAACTTTTCTCAGTAGATGAAGGAATTAGAAATGTATATATATATATATATATATATGTCTTTATATGAGGTTATTTGGGCATATGAATACATATGTGAATGTGTGTATATATGTTTACAAGTATACATAGATAGAGGGCACAGGACAAATTTAACAGGAAGGAATGATACTTAAAAGGCGAAATTAAGAGGTGAGAGGAATATAAT
>NW_027186383.1:3175376-3176251 GCF_028583685.1 Petaurus breviceps papuanus
GGGGGGGGGGGGGGGGGGGGGGAGTTGGAAGCACTCATTTTTGAAAATAGACGGGATCAAAGTAGAGAATAGAACAAGTGGGAGGTGGGATAGGAGGGAGGGAAATATAGTCAGTCTTTTACAATATATCTACTATGTTATTGTTTTGCATTAGCCACACATGTACAACCTATACTGAACTGCGTATCTTCCCAGCAAGGGTGGGTGACAAGGAAAGAAAGGAATGAATCTGGAATTGAAAGTTTTAAAATCAAATCTTCAAATATATATATGTGTGTGTGTGTGTGTGTATGTGTGTGTGAGTGTATATATATACACACACACATATATATATACACTATTATTAATACCATCTTACATGTAATTGGGAAATAAGATATATAGGCACTGGGGCATAGAGATCCACCATGCCCTACTGGAAAAGTCGAAAGGGGTATGGGAGAAAATATGGGAGAGAGCAGATTGGAGGAGGGGATATCCTGTGGGACTGCTATTTTGGGGCGATGGGTAGGGGAAAAATGGGGAGAAAATTTGTAACTCAAAATCTGGCAGAAACAAGTGATGTAAATCAGATGTTAATAAAGCATTAAAAATTTAAAAAAAAAAGAAAAATCTCTTCCCCCACCATCAAGTGGGAATGAAAATTCGGATTCATTTATAAATTTACAGCCTGCTCCTCGATAGATTTCGGAAAGCTGGGGAATGAACCTGGTGTGGACGAGCAGTGATCTTGGCAGCCCACCGCACCCCTCCCTATAACCTGTTCCACCCGTTATATCAGTCAGGAATTTGAAGAGACAGCATCAGTCCTGGCATCTGCCAGATGAATGTTGGCTCCTCATGGACAGTGACTGTCTTTGTTTTTGTCTTTGTAA
>NW_027186383.1:3181251-3226902 GCF_028583685.1 Petaurus breviceps papuanus
GAATCCCCAGATTAAGGAGAGAATATTACAAGCAGCCAGGAAGAAACAATTTGAATATTGTGGAAACACAATCAGGATAACCCAGGATCTAGCAGCTTCTACACTGAGGGATCGAAGGGCTTGGAATATGATATTCCGGAGGGCAAAGGAGCTGGGATTAAAACCAAGAGTCACCTACCCAGCCAAACTGAGTATCATGTTTCAGGGGAAAATATGGTCATTCAGTGGAATAGAAGACTTTCAAGTATTCTTGCTGAAAAAACCAGAGTTGAATAGAAAATTTGACATTCAGATACAAGAAGCAAGAGGTGCATGAGAAGGTAAACAGGGAAAAGATATCATAAGGAACTTATCAAAGTTGAACTATTAACATTCCTACATGGAAAAACAATAATTGTAACTTATGAAACTTTTCTCAGTAGATGAAGGAATTAGAAATGTATATATATATATATATATATATGTCTTTATATGAGGTTATTTGGGCATATGAATACATATGTGAATGTGTGTATATATGTTTACAAGTATACATAGATAGAGGGCACAGGACAAATTTAACAGGAAGGAATGATACTTAAAAGGCGAAATTAAGAGGTGAGAGGAATATAATAAGAGGATATAGGGAGATTCAGATTGGGGTAAACTATCTCATACAGAAGAGGCAAGGGAAAATGGTTACAATGGAGGGGAAGAATAGGAAGGCAAAAGGGAATGGGTCAACCTTATTCCCATTGAATTTGGCTTGAGGAGGAAGTGAAATACACACTAAATAGGGTATCTCACCCTCCAGGAGAATAGGGGGGGAAGGGGGTGGGGGGGGGGGATGAGGGGGGGGGGGGGGGGGGGGGGGGGGGAGTTGGAAGCACTCATTTTTGAAAATAGACGGGATCAAAGTAGAGAATAGAACAAGTGGGAGGTGGGATAGGAGGGAGGGAAATATAGTCAGTCTTTTACAATATATCTACTATGTTATTGTTTTGCATTAGCCACACATGTACAACCTATACTGAACTGCGTATCTTCCCAGCAAGGGTGGGTGACAAGGAAAGAAAGGAATGAATCTGGAATTGAAAGTTTTAAAATCAAATCTTCAAATATATATATGTGTGTGTGTGTGTGTGTATGTGTGTGTGAGTGTATATATATACACACACACATATATATATACACTATTATTAATACCATCTTACATGTAATTGGGAAATAAGATATATAGGCACTGGGGCATAGAGATCCACCATGCCCTACTGGAAAAGTCGAAAGGGGTATGGGAGAAAATATGGGAGAGAGCAGATTGGAGGAGGGGATATCCTGTGGGACTGCTATTTTGGGGCGATGGGTAGGGGAAAAATGGGGAGAAAATTTGTAACTCAAAATCTGGCAGAAACAAGTGATGTAAATCAGATGTTAATAAAGCATTAAAAATTAAAAAAAAAAAGAAAAATCTCTTCCCCCACCATCAAGTGGGAATGAAAATTCGGATTCATTTATGAATTTACAGCCTGCTCCTCGATAGATTTCGGAAAGCTGGGGAATGAACCTGGTGTGGACGAGCAGTGATTTTGGCAGCCCACCACACCCCTACCTATAACCTGTTCCACCTGTTATATCAGTCAGGAATTTGAAGAGACAGCATTAGTCCTGGTATCTGACAGATGAGTGTTGGCTCCTCATGGACAGTGACTGTCTTTGTTTTTGTCTTTGTAACCCCAGGTCTGATGCATTCAGGCACTTATGGATTCTTATCGATTGATTGGCTGACTTGTGATGACCTCAGTTCCAGGATAGCAAATCCACCTTCTAGGGAACTTTGGAAACATCCAACTGTCCCAAACATGGGTAAGAATCAACTGGAGCAGCTTATTCCCACATTATTAACACAGGACCCCTCCCTAACCCTTGCTATCTAATGCTTAGTCCTTGCCCAGTACCTGCTCTTTTAGGAGGGGATTCCTATTATAGGTCCAACGTTTCTTCTGCATCAAAGGCAGGAGATTCAGGATTATGGAAATCAAATTGTGTCCATCCTGATTTTTAGGGTGCTGTGGCATGTGTGGGTGGGGTAATGAGAGAGGGAAAGGAGAGTTGGGGGTTGCAACACAAAGTCTTAAAGGGAGAATTATCTCGGTATCTAATGAATCAGTAAATTAAGGCACAGTGGAAAGATAACCAGCCTTGGAACAAGCAAAACCCGGGGTCAAGATTTATCTCTGTCACATACTGATTATATGAATCTGGGCAAGTCCCTTAACCCCAAACAGTACCTTAGACTTTTTAAGCTCTCTAAGACTATAAATCCCAGGGAAAGTGCCAGTCTCTAATGATGGAGAGAGGTTTTACACTGAAAGTTCCCTTTCACCAATGAAATTACAAGTTCAGTCCCTATGCAGGTATCACCATTATGAGTCAGAGTTTCTTATCAGTCAAATGTGGTCCTCAATTATCTCTAAGGGCCCTCCCAACTCTGACATGAAGCTCATGCATAAAAATCAGGGTCAGTGCCATAAATGAGCAAGTCATTTGGGTTTTAGTGTCCTTATCTATAGATTGCAAGATCTCAAAATTTCCTTTCTGGGATGTGGGACATACTATGTTCTCTCTATCCTCATGTACCTCTTCACTCCTACAGAAAGGATGACTTATAATGAGTGAATGGGGAAAAGTCATAAGAAAACAATGGATTTCATGATCATCTAAGATCAAGATAATTTCAGAATTCAAGTCTCAGGTGGGCCACTCATTCATAATGGGGAGAAGGTTCTCAGCTCCCTCCTAAGCTCACAACATTTAAGATTTTGAAGAGCTCATCTAATCCATAGCTGAATAGGAATATTTTCTTTGGAATCCTTGACAAGTGGGTGTTCAAACTCTGCTGAAAGACCTTGAGTGAGCACGAACTTCCTTCCTCTTCCTCCAAGACAGTCCATTTCATTTTGGGATAGCTCTCTCTCATAACTAAGGAGTTCTTCCTGAAACCAGGTCTCAAGTCAACTCTCAGCAATTTCCCCCCTTTTGTCCTGCTGCCCCCTGGAAGAAAGCACAGCAAAGATGGCACCTCTCCCACAAGACAGCCCTGGCAGTTCTTGCTCAATGTCCAGTATATCTACCATGAACCCATCAATGAGAACAGATCAAATACTTATTATTTCTGGACACTGTGCTAAGTACTGGGCACATAAAGAAAGAAAAGCAACAATCCCTGCCCTTACAGAGCTGGCATCGTTGATCAGGAAGATGAAGATTGAGTACCTCTGTGACTTCGTGTTGGTCACACCCTGTCTCTGGTCATCAGTTTCCTCTGAAAGATCAAGGAATTGGGCAAGATAACCCTGGTTGTCTTCTTAGAGCTCAGCCATGGGCTTGTGGGAGAACTGAAAGCTGAGTGGAGGAATGGAGCCCCTTTGGGGACAGGTGCTGATCCACCATTGATTGCTGGCTCTCTCTCCATGACCTGCCCACTTCCTTTCCTGCTTATACTTTACCTTGCCTCGACAGGGCATCTCTTAGCCATGTCTGCTGCGTCGCTCCTCATTAGAGGGATCATGCATCCTACCCATGAGCTCAATTTGTCTTTCAGTCACCATGGAGGCCTTCCATTGTTCTGATGGACAATCTGCCTCCCGTTCAGTAGGAGCCAGTGAAATGAATAATGCCCATTTCTACAAAGAACACAAGTCATCTGTAGTTGTAACCATTCAGAAGCCAATGTTCGTCCGGTGGTGATTGGCACAGAAATAAATGGGATAATGCAAACAGCTTCAACAATGAGCATTGCTTGTCTCACTTTGGTTCTCAACTTAGCACACTATTTAATGGAGTCTTGCCTTTGTCCTTCTAAGGGGCATGAACATTCACAACAGCAGTAGTCCCCTCCAAGGCTTCTCTCCATTGGCCTCCTCACTATCATATTCCGGCCAGATCCTACAACACAAGACATGAAATCTATTTTACATATGAAAAAACATGAGCACCGGGAAATTAAATTACCTGACCAAAATCTATCTGTTTCACTCGATAAGCATTTAATTCATTAAATACCTAATAAAGGCCAGACACTGTTGTTTTTCAGTCACGTCCAACTCTTCATGACCCCATTTGGGGTTTTCTTGGCACAGATACTGGACTGGCTTGCCATTTCCTTCTCCAACTTATTTTATAGGTGAGGAAACTGAGGCAAATAGGGTTAGTGACTTGTCCAGGGTCACAACCCTAGTAAGTATCTGAGGCCAGATTTGAACTGAAGAATCTAAGTCTTCCTCACTCCAGGCCTGGTACTCTGCTCCAACGAGCTGCCCTGGACCTTAGGGCATTGGTATCCGAGGTGATCACAGTGAGTTCATGGCTTGGCTGGAATCGACCCTGGACATCATTCAGCTCAATGCCCTCATTTTACAATTGAGCACACCGAAGATCAGATGGAGGAAGTTACTTGCCCAAGGTCACACATCAGATTGAGTAGCAGAAGTGTCCCTGGAATTCATTTTGTTCAATCCTCTCATTCTGCAGGTGAAGTCACTAAGGGCCTTGGTGACCTTGTCTTAGGTTCTGGTGTGACCTAGGCTAAGTCATGTTCCACAAGTCCTTCAGCGTTCCACTGGCAGTGCTGAGACTCAAACCCAGAGAACCCAGTTCACAGGCCCCAATACTGGGTTGCCACTGAAATGAGGTCACCTAAGTCCCCAGAATCCTGGTCAATATGGAGACACCAGATTCTCCTGCTGCTCTGAACAGGAGGAAAGACAGGGAGAGAGAGGAGAGAGAGACAGAGACAGAAAGATAGGTCACCTTTACCTCCGAGGCTTGGCTCATCCTCTTTTATGCAGCCGAGACAAGGGAGCCAAACACAAAGGTGCAGAAGGCGCACATCTGTCTGACCAGGTGCAGAGGTGGCTACTGAACTGCCCAAGCAAGCTGGGGCATGTCCTGGCCTTCTGAGTGCTCCCACTTTGCCTCTGGAGAGGCCCGGAAAGGAGGCCAGCACAGGAGAGTAAAAAATAACCATTCAAGCAGGAGGCAAGGAACCTGGCTCTGAACCTCAGCTCCTCCTCACTCGCTATGTGGTCAAGGGCAAGTCCCTTACCTCCCACGTCACTGTCCTCTTTTCTCAAATAAGGGAGTGAGAAGAGGCAACTACACGTTTCCTTTGGGCTTGAACCCGGGGGTGCTTAAGCTGGACCCCTTTGGCAGTTAGTCTGGTGAAGCCTACCGCCCCTTTCTCAGCATCATGGGGGTTAATACACAGAATAAAAAACAGAGGATTACAGAGGAAACCAATGCTAATTACACTGCCATTATCAAACAAATGTCATTTACATTGCCATATGGTTATGTGTGTGTGTGTCTATGTTTGTGTATGTGTGTGTATGTATGTATGTGTGTTTGAGTGTGTGAGTGTGCCTATGTGTGTGAGTGGGTGTGTGTGAGTGGGTGTGTCTATGTTTGTGTATGTATGTATGTGTGTTTGAGTGTGTGTGTGCCTATGTGTGTGAGTGGGTGTGTCTATGTTTGTGTATGTGTGTGTATGTATGTATGTATGTTTGAGTGTGTGAGTGTGCCTATGTGTGTGAGTGGGTGTGTTTAAAGAAGCTCATGGACCTCAGGTTAAGAACCCTCTCTCAAAATCCCATAAATTCCTGTGAATTTTCACCATCATCAGTGGAAGTCCCGTGACTGGAAAGAACAAAGAGCTTTAAGCAGCCCAGGAGGAGTACTCAAGCATTCGGGTGCTTGGCCAGTGTCCCAGAAGGGGCACTGCCCGCCCTGGTTGGGCTGTTCCATTCGTGTGCGTTTGTGCACATGTGTGTACACACATGCACCACCCAGGCGCATGGCTGGTATGCATTCCCCACTTGTCCCTTTCAGATTTCTGTTCTGACTTCAGTAACAAGGAGGTTGGATTACTGTCTCCAGCCCTGGCCCCAGACGTTGAGGGAGAAGGTTTAAGAGCTCGGATGATGGTGTGTGGATATTTCCCCAGGTGCGTGTTATAGCTGGCCTCGTCCCTCCCATTTTTGCCTTTAAGATACAGCCAAGCTTGGTAGCCGTATTCTTCCTACCTTCCCCCAGAGAGGTTTACCTGACAAGCATGAAGAAGGTGAATTATGAGCGGTCTGGGGCACGTGTTGAAGCCCAGAATCTGAGCTGAAAAAGCCTCCGAAGCAGAGACTAATCCTTACTTAAGCACAAATTCTTTTTAGAATATCCCCACAAGGGCTCGTCCAGTCTCTGCTTATAGCCGCCAATGATGGGGAGCGCCCCACCTCCTAGTCACCCACTCCACTGTGGGGCAGCTCTCCCTTTAGGGAGTCCCTTCTTTTCTTATATCAAGCCTCAATGCAGCTCCCTGCAGTCTCTCTCCTTTGCTTTGGCTGCTAATGTGATCCAATGGTATAAGACAATGGGTGCTTTAGACTTACTTGCAGCTGGCATGTTCAGGGGCATCCATTGGCTTGACTGGTCCACCCTGCATGAAGCTGGCCAAGATACGTGTGGCCAGCTCCATGAGAGGTGCCCCAGGCCAGCAGATCGAGAGGATGCCCTGCTCTCAGCTCTCAAATTCTGTGCTATCTTACACTTTTAATCCTTGTTATTATTTGCTGTTGATTATGCAATCAGAGATTTAGGGCTCAAAAGGGCCTTAGGGATCAGGTGGCCCCAACCTCCCTCCTTTTTAAATATCAGGAAACTGAGGCCCAGAGAAGATAAATGAGTTGCCCAGGGTCACTCAGGCCCAAGCTCTCAAAATTGGGGTTTGAATCTACATCTTTTGATTTGAAGGCCGGGGCTCCTTCCATTGTCATCTCTGACATCAAGATACCTTCCACTCCGTGGTTTCCACTTATTAGCAAATGAGCTCCTGGAGAACAGAGATCATCCCATCCATTTGTAGAGCACACAGGAATCACTCCATAAATGGGTCGTTCTCCATTCCCTCCTTCTATCCACTGGGCTCATGCTTAAACAAAATCGTGAGTTAAGGAGACAAGTCTTCTAAGGGGAAGAGAAGGCAAAGGCATGTTTCTGAGACAAGCTCTCCAGGTGTGCCAATTACCCTTGGTCTTGGAATATCAGAAGCTCACCCCAGACAAAGGTGATGGCAGTCTCAACGCTGAGGGGCCACCTCTCATCCTAGATGTCAAAGTGAATAGAGCTGGGCCCAGAGGCAAGAAGTCCTGAGTTCAAATCCAGCTGCAGGTGCTTACTAGCTGTGTAACCCTGGGCCTCATTTAACCTCTGTGTGCCTCAATTTCCTCACTTGAAAAATGAAAAGAATGATAGCACCTTCCTGCCACGGTTGTTGTGAGGGTCAAATGAGATGTTATTTGTAAAGTCTTCAGTGTGATGCACGCAGTTGGTGTTATAGAAATGCTGGGTGGCCGCGGCCGCGGCCGCAGCAGCAGCAGCAGCAGCAGCAGATGATGCAGTTAAAAGCGCAATGGATTCGGAGACAGGGTTTGTACTCAGACTCTGCCTGTCACAACCCGACTTCATTTAAACTGCGGGGGGGGGGGGGGGGGGGCTAGAGGCTCTCTGAGGCCCTTTTAGGCTCCAGATCTCTGGTTCTGTGATCAATAGAAAATAATGCAGATGATTAACGCTACAAGAAAAAAAAAATTGAGGGAAAATGGAGTCTGAGAGGGCTGAGGAGGGCTGAGCAGGGCCACGTCCAGGTCTGCTGGCCCGGCGCGTTTCCTGGGGAGCTGGAACATCGGTACAGGGAGTAACCTCGGACTTACCTGGCCGCCTCTCTACGTGCACACACACACACACACACACACACACGTATGGATGCACATGTGTGCACATGCATTTCTATTTCTTTAAAGACACATTACATACGTTATTCTCAAGACCTTGCTATTCCAAAGCACGCGGCCACACCACCAGAAAGGCCTTCTGAGCCATCTCTCCTGAGAGCCATTTAAGGCTGGCGGCCCCGGCACAGAGAGAGTTAAATCCCAGGCCCGTGGCCCGGCTGGAGGAATTCGGGAGCTCCAGACAAGGGGGAGACGTCCTCGCAAACTGTTTGCTTTCCAAAGCAGCCTGACAGTGGCGCGTGAATGCCGGTGACGCTGATAGGGCTTATCGTTGGGGATGTCTATTAAGAGCCTCTCCCAGTGGGTCAGATGAAGGCGGAGGGAGGCCGGGCCGGGGCTCGGAACAAAGGCCCCTCTGGGCGGATGAGAGGATAATCATGCACAGTCAAAGGTGAAGGCAACCTCAGAAAGGATGCGCCGCCCACGATGAAATGACAGCCCAGATCCTTCCCAAGGGACTGCAGGGGAAACTGAGGAAACGGAGCCAAGGGGAAGCCCAGCTCCCTCCTTCTCCCTGCACTCTGAGCCCAGGTAACCAGAGTGCACGAAGCGCCCAGGACCTTAGGATCCTTTCGGGGAATGATTGGTTTTAGTGACTCCTGGTTTTCAGTGTATTCTTCCTCTTGAAAGGACTTTTTCTCCCTTCATGGTCATTGGCATTTATCCACTCCTGCACCTGCCGCGTCTCTCTATAGGAGGTAAAGTCCTTGAGAGACAGAATTACTCTGACATTTATTTCGGTGTGTATGTTTTCAGAGGCAGCCGGGCTGCTTAGTGGAGAGTGCCTCCGATTTTATAGTTGGGAAGACCTCGGTTCAAGCCCAGCCTCAGACTGAAGACCAACTTTGATTAGATGTAGCCCTTCTCAGCAATACAGTGATCTAAGACAATTCCAAAAGATGGAATCTGGTATCCGCATCCAGAGAAAGAACCACGCAATCTGAACGTAGAGGGAAGTATACTATTTTCTCTTTTTTTTTCTTTCTAGTGATTTTTCCCTTTGGTTATGATTCTTCTTTCACAACATGACTAATGTGAAAATGTTTAATATGAATGTACACTGTTAGCCTATATCAGATTGCCTGCTGTCTTGGGGAGGGTGGAGGGAAGGGAGGGAGAAAAAAAATGGAACTCAAAACCTTATAAAAGTGAATACTGAAAACCATCTTTATATGTATGTGGAAAAAATTAAATACTATTAAAGAAAAAATTTTAAATAAAATGTAAAAATTAATTAAAAATAAATTTTAAAAAAGAACACAGCAAGGACATGTCAGAAAACAGTCAACTAGAATTTATCAGGAACCTACAAAATTACAGACACATTGTATCTGTAATGACTCACTTTGATAGACTGGGCTCCTCTCAGCAATACAAAGCTACAAGACACCTCAAAAGACATGTGATGGAAAGGCCTAGCCACATGCAGAGAAAGAATCTCCGAGTCTGAATGCCTTCGAAGCAAGCTACCTGCTCTCCCTCTTCTATTTTGTTTTGTTCCTTCTTTCTCATTGTTCATTCCATTGGTTAGAATCATCACAACTTGACTAACATTTAATGTGAAAGTATTTATAGAACCTATATCGGATTGCATGCCACCAAAAGGGGAGGGGGGAAGGACAGGGTGGGGGAGAAAATATGCAACTCAATGAATGTTGTAAATTAAAAGTAAATAAATAAATTTGTTTTTTTTAAGAGCCTACTGTGTGCCAGGCACTGCAATAAATTGTGAGGATGCAAAGAAACTCCCTGATCTCAAGGAATTCACAGTCTGCTAGGGAAGAGAACATGTACCCACCTCTGTCCAACTGGCTCAATGTGAAGGGGAAAGGGAATCAGGCATTAAGGATGGCATCTAGGTCTCTAGCTTGAATGATTGGAAGGATCATGGTGCTCTTCACAGTAAGAAGGAGCTTCAGGAGAGGGGCAGTATTGGGCTTTGTAAAAGTTGAGGTATAAGACATTTATCTTGAGTTGTGGGGTTGATAGTACTAGATGAAGCTGGTGATTAGAAGATCAGTGGGAGCCATTAAGACATTACCAGACAACAAGGGGCATCACAAAATTACAGTCCCAGGATCTCTGGGTCGGAAGGACCTCCGTCCCTCTCATTCTGGGACAAGCATACCCACTCAGCGGCCGCCAGCCGTCGCTCAACCTGAAAGAGCAGAATTTAGGAATATCTTGAAAGAACAAGTAGCTTCGATTGATGGAGTACAATCTTTACTCATGAGGCAAAGAAAAAAGGTGAAAAACTTCTTCCTAAATAAAATTCTATTTTTGCCTCTATTGGCACTGCCGATGTTCCTAGTGTCCGTGGTGTCTGGTTCTTCATGATCCCGTTGGGAATCTTCTTGGCAAAGACAGTGGAGTGATCGGCCATTTTCTTCTCTAGCTCATCTTATGCATGAAGAAACTGAGGAAAACAGGGTGAAATGACCTGCCACACAGCTGGTAAGTGTCTGAGACTGGATCTGCACTCCTGAGGATGAATCTTCCACTGTTCCAAGAACAGTACTCTATGCATTGTATCACCTAGCTAACCCTTCCTAATGTATTAAGGACATTCAATAGACATAAACCCTCTGCTTCCCAAAGTAGCCCCTTCTACTTTTGAATACTGCTAACAGATTGGAAGATTTTCCATGTGCAATTTAACCTTAATTGGCTCCTTTTCGACTTCAACCCATTGGTCCTAATTCTTCCCTCTGAGCCCAAGGAAAATAAATCAGTTGGTCATTCAGCAAACAATTACTAAACACTTGTGTGTTGGAAACACAGACATAAAATAGACTCCTTCCCTAAAGGATCTTAGGTTCTAATGGGGTCATCGTTGAAGGTCTTCCCATGTTTGAGGATAGCTGTCTTGGTCCCCCAAATACTCTTCTCCAGGCTAAATGTTTCCAATTCCTTTGCCCAATGCCAATATGGCATGATCTGGGCTCCTTCCCCTCCTAGTCAACCTCCAGGGTGAGAGATTCTGAAGAAAAAGCTCCACTTTAGGCCCAGCCCATGTTTCTCTCCACAGCCTCCATTTTCAAGCTGCCTCTTCCTTTTTTTTAATCACCAAGAGGAATTCTGGGAGGCATTCCTTCCCCTTTGAGAGGTGACACACAGCCTTTAAGATTAGTGAGTCCTGGGACATGACCCCCATGGATCCAAGGGATCCATTAGGCTGAGCTTATTGCCCACCATCGTCTCTTATGTCACTAAGAAGGCCTTTGGGAAAGCTTGTTCTTCCAACTTTCTAGCTTATCTGTAGGGAATGTAGGTTTCAAGGCTTCTGGAACCTTGCTCCCTGTTGGTTGGAGCACCTGACAGAGTCCTGATGGGCACTGGGCTTTTCTCCAGGGATGAGAGGAAGCATTCCTCCCGGATAATCCCCAGAGCCCCCATCTACAGAGATCAGTTTGTATTATTACGATAATTCATGAAATGGGTCAGTGTGGGCAGAGTACCTCTTCCAAGTCAATTTCACAGATGAGGAAACTGACTCATGAAAAGCCCCAAGTCAGCATCATTTGTGCTGAATCCCAACTGAGCTCCCCAAACCTCCTGACTTTCAGCACATTTAAAGTGCTCTGGAGGCTCTGGGTGAACATGAAATGGGACTGGAGTCACTCAGCAGTCCCTGGGGCGGCTTCTGCTGCCGATTCAGGCTGCTTGTAAAACCAGCAAAATAGTTTAGTGTGTGACAGCTGAGCAGAAAGGGCCCCCAAATTAGGGAGCTTCGAACTGGCATGCTGGGTAGGTGGCTGGACTTGGAGTGCGGAGGACCTGAGGTGCTTACTATGTAACTGCCCCATGCCTGTGTCCTTATTTGTAAAGTGAGAAGACTGGAGCTCATGGTTTGTGAGGTCACTTCCCACACTATATCTATGACCCTGTGATCCAAGTCCATGAGAGGGAATCGCTTTTGGGTAGACAGTGCCTTCCTCACTCTCCAGTGCTTCCTTGTAAACTAGAGTTTCCGGATTTGAGAAAGCAATGCATAAAATATGAATAATGCAGATTATACTTCAAAGTTCCTTCCCATAAAGTCAGTCATTGAACATTTACCTGCATACCCCTGCCTCTAGGCAACACGCTTCCCCACACTCCTCAGTCTGTGGGGGAGAAGGCTCAAAATTTAGCTCGATACCCCCGTAGCATGGGTCCCACCAAGTTCATGTCCAAGGTAGCATCCATGATGGATGGTTCCTCATCACAGCTGTCCCTGGGCTGCTACCTGGAATGATTGAAGGTTACTTCTGGAGGTTGTTCCTGACTCTCTGGGGTCCTGATGCTGACTGGGCTGCAAAAGCTAGCCCAGAGGCTGACTCCAGGAATCCTGTTTGTTAGTTCTCCCAACCATTTGAAACACCTCAGATCAGAGTCTCTAATCCCTTTCCCCAAACAAGGAAAATAATAAGTGCAGAGGCCAAGGAACAATGTTTTTTTTCATTAGACCATTTGGCCTCAGGAGGGAAGAAGACCCCAAGGCCTTTCCCTTTACCCCATGGTCTCTCACTGGCAGCTATGAGACGTCACCATGTTCCCTTAAGAGCGACTGAGGTGAAAAGGCCAACAGGTCCTTGTCTCCTCTTCACAATGTGCTTGGCTGACCAGAATCAGTTGCTAAATGTCTGTCCATGCATGCTTCATGGTGTCTTGAATGTTTACACATCACCCTTCCTGGAAGCAAGCACCATCGCCCACATGGAGAGATTGCATGAGTAAACTAATGGGGCCAGCAGATGCTCCAACCCCCCCCCCCCATTCTGGATGGAGGGAGAGAGCTTCAAAAGGATATGGCAACAGTGAAAGAATTCCGAAGTAGAGGGGGAGGGAATAGGGGAGCAATTAGTCTGCGTCCTTTTCTTCCTGGCCCAATGATCTGAGCATGAGAAGAGCGGCCAGCTGCAGAGGTGGTAGCCAGGGACCAGAAGTCTTTAGGAGAAAGTCAAGATTTAGTGAGCACTGGAAAATGGGAGGAGTGTGAGAAGAGGTCCTGGATAAAGGGGAGATTCTTGTCATAGAGTGGAGGCATGAGAAAGGAAGAAGAGAAGAAGGTCTGGGCAGGCATGAGGCTGAGCTAGATGGGTATAAGAGTGAAGGGAGAGGTGGTTAGGTGGCTCAGTGAATAGAACGCTGGCCCTGGAGTCAGGAGGACCTGAGTTCAAGTCTAGCCTCAGACACTTAACATTTACTAGCTGCGTGATCTTGGGCAAGTGACTTAACCCCAATTTCCCTGCCCTCACCCCTCCAAAAAAATAAAAGAAAAAAGAGTGAAGGGAACATTAGAAACAGAGAGACAGTGAATCGAAATTATGTCTATTAAAGGGGCTCAGGATAGCTGACAATGGGATATTACCTAATTGCAGCTGAAGATGATGCAGGACGATCAGGTGATGAAAGGCCCTCAGTCCTGGACAGTATAAGACAATGGCCCCTCTGGTCTCTTGTCTGCTTAATCTTTAGAAGGGAATATCCTATTCTATTCCAATTGGCTCCCTCTGCGCCAGTGCCCTGGAGTCCCTGGCTGTCCCAGCATGGCCTTTCCTGGTCACTCTATGTGGCCATTTTCTCATCCTTCCCTCTCATTCCGAATTCCTCTTCTCTGGGCTTCTTTGATTAACCCCACCTGGATCAGGTCCTGGCTCATTAACCCTTGAAACTTCTAATGGCTTGTGTCCTTTTTACACACCCTGCCCGGGAAGGGTCTTAAATGTCCCTGTCACAATCAGCTGACAGAATGGGGAGTGAGCACAGACAACCGATCATTTTGCCAGCACAGGCAATTTGGAAGGGCCCAAAATTCCTATGAAGACAGTGGTCATCAATTAAACAAAGATACCTCAAGGTAAGAACAGACGTGTCCGCACAGGGATAATCGATTATGTGGCTGATCCGCGATGAGCACATTCAGACCCATTAGCTGTAATTGGTGTGGATATGCTTGAGGCTTTTAATGGCCTTGCTCCCCTCCGCCTCCTCTATGATCCTCCAATTCCTTGGCAAGGCCAGGGGCTGGGTTCTTAAAGGTGATGCCAGCCAAACAGACTGTTAGGAGCTGGCTTGCTTAACTGGTCTGAGTAGCCAGCAATGGTCGGCTTGGTCCCTTCCAGCTCCTTGGAAGGGGATGGCATAGAGGGTGATACCTACTAATTACCACCTGCATCACCAGACTCCCAGCAGGGCAGGATGTCTCAGGAAAGTGAGCTCCCAACTGAATGGGGACTTAGTCCAAGAGGCAGAACTTCTGCTTCAAAACACCTAAGTTTTAGGGGTGGGGAGTTCTACCGCTGCTGTCATAGAGGTATAATGAGAAATGTGTGACCTGCCTCCATTCTTCAGACACTTATTCAACAAGCATGGTAAGTACTTCCTATGGGCCAAGTTCTAGAAATATAGAGAAAGGCAAAACCATGACCTGGCCTCAAGGAGCTTACATGCTGGGGCAGCATTGGCCCTGGAGTCAGGAGGACCTGAGTTCAAATCCAGGCTCAGACACTTAACACTTTACTAGCCAGGTGACCTTGGGCAAGTCACTTAACCCAATTGCCCTACCTTCCCCCCTCCAAAAAGCAAAAAAAAAAAAGCTTACATGCTAATGGGGGAGACAATGTATTTGCAACTAGGTACATAAAAGACAAATACAGAAAGAATAGAAGGTAAGTTCAGAGTGGAAGGCACAAGAGGCCTCCACTGTTGGGTCTGGAAGAAGCCAGGAAAATTAATAGGTGGAAATAAGAGAGCAGAGAGTTCTGGGCAAAGGGGACAGCCCGTACCAAGGCACAAAAGGGGGAGATGGAGACTTGTGTGTGAAAAGCAGTCAGGAGTACAGTGTAACTGGGTCAGAGTGTGTGAAGACTGGAAAGGTAACCAGGAACAGTCATCATAAGCTTTGAAAGCCAATAGTTTTGATCCTGTGGGTGATGGGGAGCCACTAGAATTAATTGAATGGCCGTGGTCAAACTTGTGCTTTAGGAAAATCACTTGGTGGCTAAGAGGTAGCTGGACTGAAGTGGGGAGAGGCATTGGGTGTGCAAGCAAGGCTCCTAATGTGTTTTGGGTGCCTGATTGTGGAGACTGTCCTCATGAATGGGTTCCTTTCCACACTCCGCTCTGGAAGCCGGCTGGTTTCCAACTTTACCTAATTTTCCACCAAAGGTAGCACTTCAAGGCACAAGTTGTAATTGGGCTCCACAGGCCACCAGGCTTTTTTTAGACTCTGGAAGTTCCAGCAGGGCACATCTGGTCTGTCCTCTCCCCTCCTCCCCCCACACCACCTCAGCCAGTCACAGCATTCCCCCATCCCTCAACATGTAGTCAGAATTCTTGAGTGACTTCCTCACTGTAAGAGGGAGGAAGGCGTTTGTCTTGTTTTCTTGGGAGTGTTTTCTAGAGAAAACAGACCCAGAGAAGCCCTTACAGCTGACATCAGTGAGCCATTCTCCTTCTCCTGCCTGAAGGCAACATCCCCACTGTGGGCAAGTCTGTCACTAGCCTTCTGGGATGATCCTTCCCAGGCCCAGGGAATGAGGGGGCTTTGTCTTGTGTTTGTTTGGTTTTTAGCAGCTGGGGGCAGGGGAGGGCTGCCCTTTATGTCCTAAAATTCTGGTTCAGCGGAAGCTCTGGAATTAAGAGTCTCACTGCCACCTTGAGCAAATCTCTGGATGTCGTCTGAGCTGGTAGGGGTTTGGATTCATGGCCTCCAGACCTGCCCAGCTCTGCAATCCTATGAATGCCAGAGCTGGGAGGGCCCACAGAAGTCACTGGGGTCATCCCTCTCTGCAATATTCCGCAGCCACTCCCAGGAGCTAGGAGTTTCTAGGGAGTTCAGGGCTAGGAAAGATCCTAGAGGTGCCCTCACCCAATCCCTTCCTTTTACAAAGGCGCACACTGAGGCTCAGGGAGACTTGTCCAAAGCCACTGAAGAGCCAGGATTTGAACTCAGGGTCTTTGGCTCAAGATCCAGGACTCTTGGCATTTAGTCAACAATCATTTGTTGAGTTCTAGCTACAGGCAAAATAACCTCTGAGGGGTGATCAGGGTGCCTTTTTAAAACACCTTCATCTTCAAGGAAGGCACAGCATCAAGGTTCAGATCTCTCCATTTTTGATGGCTTGAAATTTTTAGAAAGTGTTTTTTAATATTCGACCAAAACATGCCTTCCTGTCACTTCAGCACACTGGCCCTGGTTTTCCACATTGGAGTTACACGGAATCTGGTCATCTCTCTTCCATGTGACAGCCCTTTCTCTCTTTGAACTCTCTTGCCACCTCCCGCCAAGGCAATATCTTCTCTTCCCCCAGCTAAACACCCCCCAGTTCCTTCACCTTGCAAAGACAGCTGCATTCACACCAGTAAAACCCAGAGCAGTTGAAAAAGCGTTTTCCCCACAACAGCCTGCCTACAAACACACTCTTCTCCCCCCATCTTTCAAAACAAACAAACCAACCCCCCTCACTGGACCCTGTTCCCCAGGCCCCCTGTGACTGACAGCTTTGTGTCTTCCCTTTCTCAGCTAAAATCCTTGAAAATGCAGGGACAGTCTATGCCTCCATTTCCTCTCTTTGCTTTTAGGACATGCTGTTGGATTTCCAGCCTAACCAGTTAGCTAAAATCGCTGCCTCTTAGGTTACCAGAAGCCCAATTGCCATGTTGAATGTAAATGTTTTCCTTGCTTCTTTGTTTCTCTGCAGCACGTGACACATACAGATAACCCTCCCTGCCTTCCTCTCTTCAATGGTCACTGCTCGAGATTCACCAGGAATTTACTGGAATTCCCTGTTTGGGAACTTTCAATAAACTGTGCCTGTCCCCAGTCCCTCTTCACTTCCACTTTATTTCTTGGTGATCAGAGACAAGCAGGGCTCCAGTAACTTCACTGGGGCCCTTTAGTCACAATTTATCCAAACAGTCATTGGAAGTGGTTGAAGGCAGCAGGATGCCGCATTCCTGGGTTTTTCATGTTTCTGTGACACATCTCTGTGTCCTTCCCAGCCTAAAAACACTTCTCTTTTGTAGGGAAATGGAAGCAGGATAGAAACTAAGGAGCTCATCACTTTGCCCTCATCAATAGTTGTCTTCTCAGTCCCCAAAGCAGCATGCCAATGCATCCTTTATTTCTTCTCTGGACCCAACCCAGCTGAGAAGAAGCTTTTTGGTTGTTGGCATTTTTCTTGAGCTTTGCCTCAACAGGAACTTCTGTCTTCTTGTCATCTTTTTTCCCAAGACTGGGCTGATCTTTTGTGTCTGTCTTCATTTACCTGTCCTTGTTTGCATCTTTGATGTATATCTATTTAAAAAGCCTATGCTCAAGAACAAAAGGTCAGGAATGTCAAAGAAACCAGGGGAAAAGATGTAAAGAAGGCAATTTTAGCAGTATCAGACTTGCAACTATATTATAAGTTTAGAGCATTGTTGAAGTATAAAATGGATAATTTCTATTAGTTAAAATTAAAATTTTTCTGGTATAAATAAAACCCCTGTAGCCAAGAATAGAAGGAATGCAGAAAATTGGGGAAAACCTTTCATAGACAAACGCTCAGTATGTGATTGGGTTGGAATATTGCTGGGTATAGGAAATGATGAGCTGGTTGATTAAAAACAAACAAAAACAAAAATATGGAAAGTCTTGGACCTGTAGAGGAAGATACTCTCTACCTTCAGAGAAACAGATGATTGGGGGAAATAAGCCTAGTAGTCTTACATATACATGTATGAGTGTATATGTATGTATGTGTATGTTTATAGATATCTCTGTGTGTGCACTCACACATGGGGGAGGGCATTTAATTGTATCCTTTTGGGGAGAGAAGGGGCGGGGATGAAGTAAAAAGTGCCCAGCAGAGTACAAAAGGAAAACAAGAAAGCAAAGCAAATCTGGGCAGCTTTGAAAACAATGTGTAGGATTTATTATGTAGGTTTTCTTGAAATGGAAATGGATTGTTTCACATTGAATTCTCTCTTAATGTTCTCCTGGGTATATGGCAATGTTCTTTTTTTTTCCTTTCTCATTTTATATGTAAGTTTAAAATGAATTTTTAAAATTCACCCAAAAACAGTCTATGCTCATCAGTGAATTCATCTTTTTTTCTTCTTTGGTGGAATCGTTTGGATTGCACCACACAAGATCTTGTTCTAGAGGATGAAAGTAGAATCAATGAACAGAAATTGTTGAGAGGCAAATTAAGGTTCTAAATTGTAGGGGGAAAAACTTACTAAAAATTAGAGCTATGTGAAAGTAGAATGGATTGCCTGGGGAGGTTTTGGGATGTCCTTCACTGGTGATCTTGCAAAAATTACTGGATGGCCTTTGCAAAAGGGATTTTCATATCAGAATTCCAACTTGGAGACTTTCAGATTCTGTGACCTTCGACCATATTCTAAGGTTAAAGCAATATGTCCCCCTTCCCCGTCACTACCTTCCATGGATTCCAAGATTGCCTTCTAGCTAGCTGTCCTTCCTATGCCCTATGAGTTTCTCTCTACCATGTCTCATTTGCTAGTTGTTTCTGGGCAGTTTTCTCCCTTCTTCCATTTTCAGCATGAATCCCATTAGGCATATGTACCCTCATTCCTGTGTTTCCTCACCCTTAGTGCCCAGAAACTTGGGCTAACTCCAGTCAACCTTCACCAGACTGTCCCCCAGTAAATGAGACCAGAAGCCCCTTGAGGCCAGGGATGTTGACTTATTTTAATGTGTACATTTCTCAGGTGCCTGGTACACTACGTGACAGAAAGCTAGAACTTAAATGTAGTTTTGTCTTTGTTTTGAAGAGGAATAATGACATCATGGGGTGATGTCTTGACTCATGTATGAATTGGATTTAAGTGGGACAGACGTGCACAGAGTAGTCAGCCTCACTCTTTCTTCCAAAGTCAAAGAAGTTCATTAACAAGACCTAAGTCAAGATGACTGAGTATTTGGTGGATAACTTTGGCATCTTCAATGTCTGACTGAGCCACCAGTGCCTGCTACAGATACCTTCATGCCCTTAGAAACAAACTTCTCCTCTACCCATTCTACAGGAAGTGTTCACATAGGATTAGGAAATGTTCGCGAAAAGCCTGAAATGAATTTTTGCCCAACAGCAACCTTTCATGCCTGACCCTGGGAGATGCGTAGAGAAATTCACTCCAATAAACAATGAGAGGGGCTGGGCCAGCCAGGTAGCACAGCGAGTAAGAGCACCGGCTCCAGTGTTGGGATGACCTGGAGATCAAATCCGGGCTCAGATACTTAGCACCACACCCAGAAATAACTGGCCATGTAACCTTGAGCAAGTTACTTAACCCTGATTGCTTTAAAAAAAAAGAATGAGAGGGGACAAGAGGGAATGCCAAACCCATGGCCTCTGCCACTTCCTCTAGAGCCCTTCCCAAGCATCTCGTTGAAGTCTGAAGGTGATCCATGACACTAGAGGGCTAAAGCAAAAACTGTCATAGGCCCTACAGAGCTCAGGACATTGAGGACAGACAGGTTGTCAAAATCCATGTCCATCCCCCAAGGATGTACTAATTGTGTTTAGTATGGAGAGTCGTATCACCACAAGATTGGTCAAAATAGCACAGCTGGTGTACTGCCCTGACCCACAAAGGCCATCTGACAAGGGAGGAGGGATCACAGTCTTCTCTGGCGCAGGGATAACCCAACTGATGCTAGAACAGATCTTAACACATAGTAGAGAAAGAAAAGTCTCATGGTCCCAAAAGCAAAGGCAACTCAGCCTAGCATGCTTCTATGGGGAGAGACCAAGCCTCAGCTACACACACACAAAGGTGAGGAATTCATATGCTTGGGTGTGGGTCAGAAGTCCTATGCTTTGGTGAGGGTCAAGCTCTTTTAATAATAGGGCTGAGCTTCTGGAGAGGCAGGGAAGGATCCTGGAGTATAAACAGCTCCGGCCTTGCAGGGGCAGCAGAAGGAACTTGTTACCATCAACCTCCGATGACCTCAGTTTGGTCTATGACATTGCGGATTAGCTATGTGCAGTGGTAGGGCTTTGTCTTAGAGATGGGGTGATGGGAGGAAACCACAAGGCATTCTCCACAGTTTGGATAGGAGGTTCTGGTGGTCTAAAGTACATTAAGTGCTAATTGCAGTAGGCTGACATCATTTTCCCCCTCTTTTCTAAAAGAGAATGACTTACCAGATCCTCAAGGTTAAGCAAGAAGAGGGTAAGAAATCACTGTCAGACACTGCCATGACATCTCTGGCCATGAGATGTGTGAATCCCAGGACGAGGTAAACTGGAGGCCAAAATGCATCTTTGTTCTCTGTTCAGTCTTTGGTACAATACAGAGACTGCAAACACAGTGAAGAGAGGAGGGTGGCGTAGTTCTGGGCCAAAGGCTCCAGATCCTCTGGCTCCCATTCCAGATCTGTTATTGGCTGCCTACATAACCTTGGTCAAATCACTTCATACCCCTTGTCCTCAGTGTCTTCATCTTTAAATTGGAGCTAGATGCAATTATTTGTATGATCCTTTCCCCTTAAAAACTACCTTTCTATGCTCTGTAAAGGGTCAAAAAGCTTAAGAGTTGAGAAGGACCATAGAGGCTGCCCTCTTGGACCTGAAACCCTCAATGAGAATCTCCCACACATTCTTCCTGCCAGAGGGTCAGCCAGCCTCTTCTTGGGCACTTGTACCCATTCCTCTTCTTCTAGAAGGTTTCTCCCTCTGCTTATCTGAAATCTGCTATTTTCCATCGTCTTTCTGCAGAATGGTCACTCTTCATCCACTTGGCATTTCCTGTGCAGATCATAGTTCTGGAATCGGAAAAACCCTTGAAAGCTATCCAGTGTTCATGGATCCTTTGGTCACAGACACTTTGGCTGAACCATTAGGAGAGATTACTGGTATCCTCTGGAAGTCCCTGAAATGTTCAGGGGCTTGAGGCCATCAGCTCACTGCTGCCTCCAGACAAGAGTGTGGGGCAACCTCAGCGTCCACAGGCAGCCCTCTTCAACTTGAATTCTGTTCTGGCTCTCTGCCATGAGGAGGAGGGAGGAAGGGGAGGTAATGGACATCTCTGTGTCAAACAGGAGGCTAAGCACTTTTACTAAGATCATCTCATTTGAACTCCACAACAAACCAGTGAAGTAGGTAATATTATCATTCCCTTTTTATAGGTGAGAAAACAGAGGCTAACAGGTGAAGTGACTTGTCAAGGTCACACAGCCAGTGTCTGAGGTCAGATTTGAACTCAGGACTTCCCAAGTCCAGGCACATCACTCTATCCACTGTGCCTCCAGCTGCCTGGAAGGTGGTAAACACTTTGTGAATGAAGGAATGATTGGTGCATTTACTGAGACTTGCTGTATGCCAAGCACTGTGCCAAGCATTAGGCAAACAGAACACCAAAGCGATGCTCAAGTGTTTACATTCTGCATGAGAATGGGTCAGGAGCTAGAGAAGTCCTGCCAAGATGACATGGAAACTCACCTTTTGGAGCACAGGGGAGCAAGGGCCAGGTCTCAGGGGTCCCATCCCTTGAGGCCCCTAGGCTGAGGATGGTGGGCAGAGTGAATGCAGGATCTAGACATTTCTGGGCAGCAAGGAGGGTGTGTCTTGACATTTGATGCCTCATTTGGTATTAATGAGACAAGGGTCAGAACAACAACTTAATATAAAAAACTAAACATTATGAGAGTAGAATGACCACACCTGGTCCCAAGGAAGAAATCTAGGAAGTCACCTCCTCTGCTGTTTGCAAAGGTGGGGGGCTATGGTTGTGGAATCCCAAATACACTATCAGACTTCTTTTTGACATATTGGTTAGTTTTACTAACCTGCTTAGTTTTCCCACTTAAAAAAAGAAAAGAAAAGAAACCTTTGTTATAACGATTGACTTTCTGAGAGAAACAGGAAAGAATGGGGGAAATAGAGGATGTAGAAAAACTACCTATAGAAACTTCAGTGTAAATTTTTTGAAATAAGCAGTTATCCATGAAACCACGTCACCACCTCACATGATTCGGACATATGTGGGAAAGACATCTTGGTGGAGACTATTTCAGGCAAAATTTTGCTCTAATTTTTGCACTAAATTGGTGCTTTTAATTTATTTTTGAGGCAGTTGGGGTTAAGTGACTTGCCCAGAGTCACATAACTATTAAGAGTCTGAGGCCACATTTGAACTCAGATCTTCCTGACTCCAGGACCCTACAGCACCACCTAACTGCCCCAATTAATGCTTTTTAAAAAATGTGCAAACAAGTGCGGTGAGATTGTGTGTTACTTACACTATTCAGCCAATCATGCGATTATAAAAATGTGGCCCCCTGTGTAAGATCACCTAACAAAACCCGCCCCTCTCCCTCCTAATGCCCTAATAAAGGATGAGAAGACAGGCCGAATACTTATGTTCCCCTGGTCGCTCTTTAGGGGACAACAGTAAGGAAGGAACTTTGGTGTTGCTTTTGTCCAGGCTCAGCTCTTCATCTGGAAGTAGTGTGCCAGTCCATGTAACTGGAGCAGACCCTGTGATGGTGCAAGGGACCAAAGTCAGACTGGATCAGGAAGATCAGCTCAGGTTTAATATGAATGCACATGTGGAGCCTATATCAGTTTGCACGCTGTCTTTAGAGGGGGAGGGGAGAGATGGGGAGAAATTTTAGAACTCAAAATCTCATGAAAATAAATGTTGAAAACTAAAAATAAATGAATTATTAAAAAAAAGAAGATGATTTCAAGTGGCCTTTGGGAAGTTGCACAGGCTGTGTAGCGGCTAGAAGCTTCTCATGGAACAAAAGTTCATTTCAAAATGCATTATTGATGTATTTCATTTCTGCATCACCTGTATTTCCCAGTGGATTTGCCTTCTATCCCCCAGAGAGTCATCCTTATAACAAAAATCCAGAAGAGGAGAGGAAAATGCAGCTCAGCAAAATTAACCAAACAACCGAAAGAAAAGCCTAGATTGTTTTTGGTCGTGTTCTGAACCCAGAGTCTCCCACCTCTGCCAAAAAATATGCAGAGGGAAAAAGCAAGACCATCTGCCCAACAATTTCAGTTCTCTGGTGATGCTCTGGGCCGGGAGAGCAAAGCAGTGACTCCTGCCTCCATAAACAAGAGTCAAAGAGGACCAAAGTGTAGTGGGGCATGAGCGGCTACTGACTACAAGCCATGACAAATGAGGGATTCCAGAGTAATGGGGGCCCACAACATAGAGAAGGAAAAGTCCAGGGAAAAGGCTTGGCCTGGTCCTTTAGGTCAGTGACGTCTCTGCTCTGCTGGGCTGAGTCAAGGTGGCCTCTGCTATCCATAGAGCCATGCATTGTGACTAATTTCTGAAAGCACATAGACAACAGTTGCATGGGAGAAGTCAGCATGGATGGGTGGCAATCTTCATCTTTGGAGGGAACAGGCAGTTCAAGGAGATCATGGTTCCATTGGAACGCTGCTTTTCAAAGATTCAGTCTTTTTGTGTCACATAGAAAAAGGTAAATGTCTCTTCCACATGTGGGACCTTTACATACTTGAAAGCACCCAGTATTTCCTCAAGCAGAGATCTCCCTCTGGCAAAATACTTCAATTTCAAATCTATCTGAGTTCTTAGCCTTCTCCAGGCTAAGAACCATTCCATGTGTGCTATAATGTTGGGCCCCATCTCCATCCTGACCTTCACCTCTGGAAATGCTTTGGGTTAGTTTCCTGCTAAATGTGTTGCCCAATGTTCCAGTCCGTCCTGCTTTACCTTTGCAAAGGCTGAGGGCAAGGCTATGGCGCTGGGCGTCCAAGGTCAGACTTTTGCTATGGATTAGTAAGCTTTGTTTAATTGTCTCCCTCATTAATCTTCATTATAAGGGATGGCCTTCTGGGAAGGCGGGGAGGAGGGAGGCAGATATATTGAGAAATGTAGATGATGTAAAAACAAAATATACCAATAACAATTAGCGGTTTAAAATGGTTCCTGGAACTGGAATATTTTAAGATCTATGCTCTTCCCAACATAGAGTATGGGTGGGGGAAGCGGGGAGAGATTACCGTGACCAGCCTTCAGCTGGATTCCACACTTCAATTTATACCAAATAACTTTACATTAGCATTTTTAGAAGCTCTGACAGTGTGGGCTCTTAGCAAGCCTGGCATCAGGTCATATCCCCCAGGCCTCTTTTACATGAATTCCTGTTGTCTCCTTATTCTGTACTTTATCTATCTGTCTGTCTATCTATCTTTATCTGTCTGTCTGACTGCCTGTCTACCTATCTATCTATCTAATCTATCTATCTATCCAACTATCCATCCATCCATCCATCTATTCATCTATCTATCTGTCTATCTATCTGTCTGTCTGTCTCATCTAAATGCTCAGTTTTACAAGTAGCCCTATTAAGTTTCATTTTTTTGGTTTCACTCTCATTCTGCCAGAGTTTTCTGGATCCCTGATTGTGCTGCCCAAGATGTAAGAGCGCTCCCTCCCAGGTCCAGGTGACCTGAAAATTTGATGAGCATTCCTTCTGTTTCCATCAAATTCAATTTAGTTTAACAACCTTATGTTTAGAGCAGGAAGTTGGTGCTTGGGGAGGTGCAAGGTTTAGATGGGGACACAGACGCTGCCTGGAAAGCTTATAGTTATTCTAGTAGAAGAATGGATGGGTGGATAGGCAAAGGAATGGGTGAATGTAAGAGCACTTTACTAAGTGCTTGCTCTGTGTTTGGTACCATCTGAGCACAGCAGATTAAATTCAAACAAATAAGATGATCACTGTCCTCAAGGAGGTTCCATTCATGGGAAAGACAACACACACAGGAGGGGAGAGTTAAACGGGAGGAGGGTTTGAAGATGACCAGGAAGTGACATGGCAGTCTGGTTCCAGGCAAGAGGAAGCAAACAGCTGTCCTGTCAGAGGCCAGGGTCCCAGGAGCAAAAGTCTCGATTCAGTGGTTGGGGGAGGAAGCCAGAGTACAAGGCACTCACTCTTCGTTACTTCTGACTAGTCAGGGTACTTGGGGATGATCTCTGACTCATGAAATCACAGAGGGAATTCCCAAGAAAGAATGAGTGAGCCCAGAGGGCTGTTGGAATTGTTTCCAGCTCTGAGATTTTGGGGTTCAAGGTCTACCTCTGCCTCTTACTAGCTGAGTGGTCTTGGGTAATTCCCTTAAACTCTCTGAGTCTCAGTTTTCCCATCTGTCAAATAAGAATCCTGATAGCCACCTTATGGGTTTGGGGCAAGGTTCAACAAAGATTATGTATGCGCAACCCTTTTCACACCTTAATGCATTATGGCAGCTATGCATTTTGGGTGAATGACTTTTAATTCTATTTTGTTCTAAGACCTCATAAAGAAAGCTGCAGCCTTCCCATCTCGGAGGACATTTTTTTCATTCCTTCCCCTGCCCCAGTAGGGCATACTTGAAAGCTCCCATTTCCTTACTTTCATTTCAAAGGCATGCAGAATTTTTTTTTAATGGAGGATAGGGAAGAAATGGTCATGGCTTCTTTTGGTTTGGGTTTTCTTTCCTCTCATGTCTCAATAAGTGCTGCTTGGAATGTTCCCTCTTACTTGAAGATAGTACACCCAGCATTAAGTGAGAAGGTCATATACACCTCCTCATGCATCCACCGTACTGAAGCCCAGTCATGAGGCCAGGGTCTTGGGGTCTCACAGAGGGGATGAAACTCAGCACCCTCAGCCCGGGGTGTGCATCTTGGAACTGAAGTAGCAGACTCTGACAAAGACAGGCTGGAAGCAGTGAGCAGGAGTTCAGATATTCCCCAGGACCTACTGCAGGGAACCATGGGTCCCTGGAGGCATATTACCGTCCAGGATTAGTACCTGGCAGGTACTGGAGTGATTGACCTGGAAAAGAAGAGAATTTTGAAATAATGCTCCTGCCCTCATTCAGGGGAGTTAGGGCATGACTTGGAAGGGAGTGACAAGAATCATTAGAAACTCACATTCTTATCCTGCTTTAGAGGTTACAAAGCAATTTTCCTCACAAACAAATTGGAATGGAAATAGCATAAGACTTTTTCCTGTGGTTTTAAATTTAGGTCAGATCAGTGAATGAGGAATAGAGAAACTTCCTTTGTGAAGATAGACCAGGCAGCCAACCAAGCATTCATTAAACCCGTCCTGTATGCTAAGTGCTAGAGATACAAAGGAAAGCAAACTCTGGTCCCTGCCTTCAGGGAGCTCACAGTCTCATAGCTCCTCCTCTGTAGAACTGGAGATAATTGCCTCTCTAAGTTGTACCCACCTGAAATGCAAGTCTCCCAGGAATGAAGCAGTTAGAATATGGTTATCCCAAGCCTGGCATTCAGCCCTCTTTCACCTCCATTTCTTAGATGCTTCAGCATCCTTCAAGATTCAGCTCAACTGCTTAAGAATATCTTAGCTGGTCTCCCTTGTGCTAACTTACCAAATTATCTTATATTTGCCCATATGTTTCTACCAGTAGAAGGCAAGCTCCTTGAGGGCAGGGACTGTTGTTTCTTTTTTATTATTATTATTTCTGTTAATGTTGTTTTCTTTTTAAGTTGTGAATTCCAAATTCTCTCCCTTCATCCTTCCTTCTACCCCACCAACTGAGAAGGCAAATTACATAACATCAATTATACATGTGAAATAATGCAAAACATATTTCCATATTAGTCATATATTTTTTAGAACAAGATTAAAAAACAAAGCGAGAAAAGTATACTTTAATTTGCACTCAGAGTTCATCAATTCTGTCTTTGGAGGTGGGTAGCATTGTTTGTCATGAGTCCTCCAAAATTTTCTCGGATAATTGTATTGATCAAAGCAGGCCAGTCTTTCAGGGTCGATCATTATTACAACATTGCTGTTTCTATACATGGTGATCTCCTGGTTCTTCTCACTTCACTTTGCATCAGTTCATATAGATCTTGCCATGTTTTTCTGAAACACCTTCCTTATCATTTCTTATAGCACAATCAAATTCCATCACAATCATTTCTCATGATTTGTTCAGCCATTCCCTTAATTGATGAACATCCCCTTGATTTCCAGCTCTTTGCCACCACAAAAAGACTTGTTATAAATTTTTTTGTACTTATAGGTCTTTTTCCTTTTTCTTTGATCTCTTTGATCTAGTTGTGGTATTGCAGGGTCAAAGGAAACAGTTTTATTACCCTTTAGGCGTAGTTCCTGATTGTTCTCCAGAATAGTTGGACCCGTTCACTACTCCAATAACAATTCATTAATGTACCTATTTTCCCCCCATCTTCTCCAGTATTTGTCATTTTTGATAGATGTGAAATGGTATCTCATAGTTGTTTTAATTGGCATTAATCTACTCAATATGACTTACAGCATTTTATCATATGAATAAAGATAGTTGTAATTGAAGAATGGTTCTTATTTTTATAAATTTGATTCAGTTATCAATATATTTGGGAAATGAGGCTTTTATCAAAGAAACTTGCTGTAAAAACAAATGGCGGTTACTTCATTATCGATAGCAACTTTTATCAAAATATAGTTTCCCTGATTGTCCTTTTAATTAGGTCTGTTTTTGCTTTTGCTTTATCTGAGAACATGATTGCCACCCCTGCCATGTTTTCTTTACTTAATCTAAATCATATTAGTTTCTGCTCCAGCCCTTTATTTTAACTCTGTGTGTCTTTCTGTTTCAAGTATGTCTCTTATAAATGGTATATTATTGGATTCTGATTTTTAAGTCATTCTGCTATCCATTTCCATTTTATGAGTAATCTCATCCCACTCACGTTAACAATTTGAATCACTATATACTTCCTTCCATCCAATCTCTTTCTGTTTTTTCTCTTTCTTTCTATCCTGTCCCTTCTTTAAAGGCTAATTTGTTTCTAACCATTGCCTCCCTTAATCTGCCCACCCTTTTATAATGACACCTCCCATTATCTTATCCCTTTCTTCCTATTTCCCTATTGGGTAAGTTAGATCTCTATCACAACTGAATCTATTTGTATATTCTTCCTTTTTTGAACCAATTCTGATGAAAGGGAAGTGCAAACATTGCCCTCCATCCCCCTTTTTCCCTCCATGGTAAAAGATCTTCTTTGTATGCCTCTTTTATGTGAGAAAATCTCACTTATTCTATTTTCCCCTTCCCCTTTCTCCCAGTGTATCCCTCTTTCCCACCCCTTTATTTTTTTTAGATCATTCCAACATAATTGACTCATACCCATGCCCTGTCTGTGTAAACTCCTTTTAACTGCCCTAATGAGGATGAAGTTCTTAGAAGTTACATGCATCATCTTCCCATGTAGCAAGTTGTAAACAGTTTGACTTTATTGAGTCCCTTATGATAACTCTCTCATGTTTACCTTTTGATGCTTATCTTGAGATTTGGGTTTGAAAGTCAGATTTTCCATTCAGATCTTTTTATCAGGAATGCTTGAGGATCCTCTATTTTGTTGAATGTCCATTTTTTCCCCTGAAGGATTATACTCAGTTTTTCTGGGTAGGATGTTCTTGGTTATAATGCTAGCTCCTTTGTGTTCCAAAGAGTATCACATTCCAAGTCCTCTGCTCCTTTAACATGAAAGCTGCTAAACCTTACATGAGCCTGACAGGGGCTCCATAATAGTTAAGTGATTACTTTCTGCCCATTTGAAATGTTTTCTCTTTTACTGGAAAGTTCTAGAATTTGGCTATGATAATCCTAGGAGTTTACATTTTTTAATCTTTTAGGACATGATTGGTAGAGTTTTTCAATTTTTCTTTTACCCTCTGTATTTAAGGGAGCAGGGCACTTTTCATTGATAATTTCTTCAAGTATGGTTTCTTGAGTCTTTATTGGATCATGGCTTTCAGATAGTCCAATAATTCTTAAAATATCTCTATTTGATCTATTTTCTAGGTTAATTGTTTTTCCAATAAGGCATTTCATATTTTCTTCTATTTTTTATTTCCTTTGACTTTGTTTTATTGTTTTTTGATGTCTCATGGAATCATTAGCTTCCACTTGCCCAATTATAATTTTTAAGGTATTATTTTCTTCAGTGAGATTTTGAACCTCTTTTGTCATTTGTCCTATTCTGCTTTTTAAGGAGTTCTTTTCTTCAGTGAATTTTTCTTCTTCTTTTACAATCAAGACAATTCTGTTTTTACACATGATATTTTGTTTAGCATTTTTGTGTCTCTTTTACCAAGTTGTTAATTCTCTTTTCATAATTTTCTTGTGTCACTTTCATTTCTTTTCCCATTTTTTTTCTCTACCACTTTTAACTCTTCCAGGAATTCTTATTGGGTTTGTGCCCAATTAGAAAACTGTTGTTGTTGCTGTTGTTTTGAGTTTTGGGTTGTAACTGTTTTCATATTGTTGTTTTCTTCTGAGTTTATGTCTTGGTCTTACCCACCACTGTAGTAGTTTTTTATGATCAAGTTCTATTTTTATTTGCTCATTTTTTTCACCCTGTTTCTTAACTTGAACTTCACATTAAATGTGGTCTCTGCTTACCTGGGTGAGAGTAGGTACTGTCTTAAGATTCAGTTTTTGGGGTCTTGTTGTTGTTTGTTTGGGGGTTTTGTGCTGCTATTTTCAGAACTAGTTCTTGGGGTCTGCAAGTTGTTAGTGCTTTTCAGGTGGTGTGATCTGGGAAGATGTGTGGTCACTGCTTTTCTGTTTGTGCTCTTTACTCAGGAAGGGCCCCTAGTCCCCTGTAGCTGCATGCACTAGCACTCATCTGGCCCTGGAACTGTTATCATATTCCCCACTCTCCCGAAGTCTAAAGTGCTACCATTCATCTCTGCCTTAGAATTGTGATCAAGTCCCCCACTCCCTTGTGACTGACCCCCAGTGCTCCTCTATGCCCTGGTACTGGGACCTAGAATCCCTCGGGGTTGAGAGCTCCCAAAGGTGCTTCTGCTGCTCCCGATGTTGTGTCTGCTGCTGGTTTTCTCTCCACCTGGACTCCAGTCCACCACCCACCTGGGTGTCACTGATTTCTCCTGTCAACCTCCAAAGTTTTCTTAGGCCAGAAAAAATGTCTCAACCTGGCTTTGTGTTGACTCTGACACTCCAAAGTTTTATTTGGAGTATTATTTTAAAGTTGTTTGGAGAGGAATATTGTGAGTTCAGCAGGGTTGGCACTTCTAATCTACCATCTTGGCTTCACCCCTATGGGTTATTTTTTAAAATATTTTTTTTCAATCCTAGTACCTACCACTTGTCTTGAATATATTAAATATTTAACTGATGCTTGTTGAACTAAATTGAACTTAATTGAGTTGAGTTGAATTATAATTAATTGAGTTGAGCTGACTTGTGTTGAATAGAGGTGAAATGAATTGAATTGAATTGAAAATGGACCCCAAAGTGTCATGTGACTGCACTGAAGAGACAGTTTTCTGTTGTCATCAGAGGTGGCTCTCCTGCTTTCACAATTGCTTTGCCCTTAGAAATGGTAAAGATCTTGGAATGCAGAAATCATTCCCTGCCACCAACCCTCATGAGATGCAGAGGACAGGTGATAATAGAGAGTTTTTGATCAGTTTTGGGTCATGAACTTCCTTGGCAGAATAATGAAGCCTTCTCAGGATCATGTTTCAAAGGCATATGATAAAATACATAGGATTATGAAGGAAATCATATATTGAAATACAGTTATCAAAGTATTTTTAAGCAAGTTCACAGATGCCAGCTTAATCCCCGCTGTAGAAAATCTAGCCAGGAGAATGTTTGAGTAGGTGACCTGATTAGACTAGAAGTAATGAGTAAGATTTAAAAACTCACAGGACTTCTGAGAATTCTCTTTTTTCCCCCTCCAGCTAGAAGTTCTTTCTGTCTTCTGTGCTGGATAGAACAGCAATTAGGAGCAATGTTCCTCTGATGGACAGAGGAGACCCTCCACTTGCTGTCTCTCACTCTTCCCTGGTTGTCCTCCTTTCTCCCCTCCCTCCCCCTCTCTTACAATTCTGCTGGATCTTATATAAAATGAGGCCCCACAGGATTCAAGAGAGGTCATCTAACTCCATCACATTTACAGGAATGTTTGGTTGTCTCCTACCCTTTGTGCTGGTCTTAAAGGTATCGTTTCAATTTTTAGAAATCATTTTTGTGTGTATATGCATGCTTGAACTGATCTAGAAATTTCCTCCAAAGTTCACCTGCTCAGTCTTTGCTCCCCACCCACTCCTAGCTGCTAGTGCTCTCCCCTCACAAATTACCTTACAATGATGTTGGACACACTCACTGATGTTTCCTCATAAAGGTAGGGACTGAATCATCTCTGTGTTTGTGTCTGCAGGATCTAACAATGCCTAGCACAAAAATAGGTTCTTATTAAATGCTCATTTAATCATAGATTTGGGAATTTTAAAGACCATCTACTTGGACTCCTATGTTTCAGATAAGGAAAATGAGGCTCAGAGACAGTGGACAGTCAGTACATTTCAGGGGGGAGTTTGCATGCTAATCTTCCTCACTCAAAGTTCAGCATTGTGTTGACTGACTGATTGAGAGTCCTCAGTAAATGTTTTAATGCCTCTTTTGAGTGAAATTGTCTTTTTATTTCCCCAGTAGGGTCCAGTATGCCAAATATCCTAATGTCTGCTTCCTAAAAGAATACAAGTAAGTGAGAAAAGAGTATCAGTTTTGGCAAATCTGTCAGAAAAGGCAGCCTTGGCAATTTGAAGTATCATCGAAATGACCAAACCTGACCTCAGAGAAGGGATAAGAAGGTGCATCTGCCCCCTTTTCATCCCAGTGGTGGGATGCTATGGGTGTGGAGAGTTGTACAGACTTAATCTTTCTTTTATAACTTATATTACAGGGGATGGATTGAAGGGTAGAAGCAATGGAGGAACTTGTTAGAAAAAAATGCTATTTTTTTAAAGGTGTCACTAAAATTTAAAACAATAATAGGTTTTGCATTGATAATTCTATCTGTTAAGAAAAAAAATGGCATTGAAAAAAGTCAACAAATCAGCAAGTTTGGCAAGGTGGAATCCAGGTCCCAGCCCATGAGGAGAAATCACAAAAAAACCTGCCTCCACCTTTACAAAAACCAGCATCCACATAAGGACACTTGCTAAGCAGCCTTGGTTCAAATGCAAATGAGTCGAATTTAATCATCACATATATGTGCTGAGGAGATACAGAAGCAGAGGGGCAAAGCACGAGAGCAATTGTAATGGAACTAATTAATCAATCTTATGATGACCTAACAGAGTTACATTCTTCTGGCATAGGAAAATTGCTCTCCCGATGACAATAACAACAAATGACATTTGGAGAGCACTTTGAGGTTTGCAAATCCCTTTCCTTATATTGGCTCATTGAAGTTTCTCGATAACCTTGTGTGGCCCAGATCACAGGTGTTATTGTGCTCATTCTTTAGATAAAGATGTGTACTCTTGAGGCAGATGGGGCCAATGCCATTGCTGACACATAAACCTCGACAAGTCATTTAAACCTTACTGGGACTTAGTTCTCTCATTTATAAAATGAGATGTTAGCTACTGGATAGCCTTAGAGATCCCTTCTGAATCGAGATTTGTGACCCTGTGATCCTTGACATAAATTCTCTTTTAGAATGGATTGACACACATCTACAATTTCTCAATCTGTGTGACTTTTGTCAAGATCTCTTTAAAACCCTCAACTAAGGATCTGCTCAGTGTTCTTGAGGACTTAAATTTATTAGTGGAGGTGAAAATACCAGCTTTGTAGAAGGGTAGAACTGAGGAAAGACAATACTGATACATTGTTAGTGGAACTGTCAGTTGGTTTAACTATTCTTGAAAACAATTTACAATTATGCAAGAAAATGACTAAACCATCCATACCCTTTGAATTAGTGATCTCACCCACTGAGTATTTACCCAAAGTAAGTCAAAGACAAAAAATATAAGTCCTACATATACCAAAACATTCATGTCAGCTCTTGTGGTAACAAAGTAAATTCCATTAAATGAAAATCAGATTTAAAAAAAACTGTGGTATGTGAGTTTAATGGAATGATTTTGCTTACCAAGAAATCATGACTATAAATAACTTGGAGATGTATGAAACTTTGTTTGAGCTTGTATGAACAATTAAAGGAATAAATTAGCAGAACCAGAAGAAGAATATGGATGATAGAGTAACTTAAATGAAGGGATCTCAGAAAGGAAACCAAACTCTGAGTAAATATAATAACCAAACTTGCTCCTGGAGATGATATAATGGATCATGCCTCCCTTTGTGCAAAGAGGAAGAGGGTTAAAGGTGCAGAATTTGGCTTATACTATGAAATGTGGTTGCTGGAGGTGAGTTTTCGCTGAGCTATTCTTCTTTGTTACAATGAAGGATTTTATTCTGGAGTTTAGGTTATGTTTCTTAATGAATATGGTATAAAAATGAAAGGTATCAATACCACTTGTTTCAAAAAGGTCTAGTTAGCTACTCGAAGCCTTCCACTCCATTGGTGCTATGTTCTTCTTTCTAAAGATGCCAGGAGACTATTTATTGATGATTTCACTATCTCCAAATGACCCCTAGAACATGGTCATTGTTTGTCCTTCATTTCTGAAGAGGAAAAATGACATTATGGGTGATGTCTTGACTCATGTGTGAATTGGATTTAAGTGAAACCAAGTTTCACAAAGTTTCATTCTCTTTTCCTGAGCCATCCAACTCCACTGGCAGGAGAAAGATCATAATGAATAGTGATGGCCTGGGATACAGTGCATGACCTTGGCATCTTCAATGTCTGACTAACTCTAAGCACTCCCTAGTGCTTGCTTCAGTCACTTTCATGGCCATTCAAAAAATTGTTCTCCTCTGCCCATTTCTCCATGGAAGTCTTCACATTGTTGGGGTAGGCATCCCACTGACTCCCCAGTGGGTTTGAGGCCATTGGTTATCCACAACTTGGCTTAGCCCTTCTGCCAAGATGGTTTTATCAGGGTGTGGCCTCTGTGCGTACTACAGCTTCTTGGAGCCACAGGTGAGAATTGAATGAAAGATGGATACCAAAGGGGATGAACAGCCCTGAAAAGGGCTCAGCTAGCCCTGGCCCCAGAGATGCTAGTTCTTCTTGTACACCCCATACAACCCTAGACCATGCATATTTCCTTTGAAGAACATTTTACTAAATAAGAAGAAATGCAGTCATTACAAATTCAATCTTCCAGATTGCAATGAGGAAACAACATGTATGGATAAATAAGTATAAAATATAGTGATAGAGACTGAATCTGTGATTTCAATGATGAATAGAACTCCCAGAAAAGGAAAACTCCTGCCAATAATGCACACTAGCACCCTTCCTACAATGGAGAGACCATGGAGAAATTCCATGTCTTACCTAAGGTGAGAACCAATGCGCATCAAAGACCAAATTGGAACCAGGTCATCCTAGCTTTGAGGCCAGCCCTGTATTCATTACACCATTCTACCTCTCCAACATTAAACAAATACAAAGTAAATGCAAAATGATTTTTGGGAGGGGCACTAGAACCTAGGGGGTGGGAGGATTTTAAAAACCTCTTGTAGGCAATACAAGTTTTGAAGGGAGCTAGGCTTCCAAGATGCAGAGGTGAGGAGGAAAAGAACCCCAGCCTCAGAGAACAAGTTTGCAGCAGGGTCTGGCAAGGATTAAAGACTCCTTTTGACAGCCCCATAAAGTAGGAAGACCCTAAGGTTCAGCACTTCCCATAAAAAGCTCCTGATGATCACTACCCCCTCCCAGTAAGCCTTACTTTCATTAAAATGGTATTTGAGAGGAAGATCCATGCCTTCCATTACTATGGGTGTTAAAACAGCTCTGCTGTTGATGGAATTCCTCAGCCTTCAGTAACTCCAAAGGGGGACGTTTATAGTAAATGTTTGAAGGTGGGCAATAATATCAGAATGTTACCTCGGAAACAAGCTGGATCCCAGACGTACATAAACAAAGTCATTTAGCATTATTGGTTAATGATCATGTGCTGAGAAAATAGACAGAGGGAGGAGAAAAAAATCACTGTTTCAGCTTTTAAGATGTCACTTCATATGTCCTCCTAGATTTGTCCAGACTGCCCATGAGCAAGATTTCCCTCTTTCTCTTCATCCATAACTGTTCTGTTCTAAGGTCCTGGGATATTGAATGGTCATCTCAGGCAGTGCAGGGTTATGCGATTAGCACATTCTCAATGGAAACATGAAGCAGTTTGTTTTCACCATCTAGGGACTTGAACTGACTTTAGTCTTTTTCTCTTACAAAGGGAACATGACTTCTATATTTTAGTAGCAGACACAATAGATGAAAGACCCTTCTTGGAATTAAAAAGCCCATGTAAACTTGGCCTCTGTGTGAAGATGACAACCAGGAGAAGAGTCAAAGGTTAATCTAAGATAATGGAAAAATTGAGGCACCCTGCTCTAATGACTGCTGGGGTTACTTTCATTTAAACATGAGCATTCATGAATCAGCCCTGAATTGAATAAGAAAACACATGTTAAATACTCTACAAACCTGAAACCACCATAGAAATTCTAAGGCTTGTTCATTGCTGCTTCCTCTGGTGCCAGGAAACCAGGACCTATAATATTCAAAATATAAAGAAGGAAAAGTGCCCCTTCCTTCTCATCTCCTGGCCCTATACTTCAAAGGTGACATCAGTCTGGGTGCTCATTGATGCAGGTCTTCCCTCCAAAGGGAAGACCTTCTTCTCGTCCTATGGCCTCTCGTCCATAGCCTCTCATAGATCCACCACATGTGCTACCTCCCTTGAAATCACATGGGTGCCAGTGGAATGCCTGAACTGTCCTCAGTAATCCTTTCTATATATTAGAGACAGGTAAGATGGGGCAATAGAATGTTGGATTCGTCATCAGGGAGTCCAAAGTTCAAGTGCAGCCTCATCAGTGGCTCCAGGAATGTCAGTTAACCTTTCTGTGCCTCAGTTTCCTCATCTGTAAAAGAAGATAATAAGAATGCCCACCTACTAGGGTTGTTGCAAGGATAAAATGAGGTATTTGTGAAGCACTTTGCAAATAACTAAAGTTGCCAATGATGCCTTACTTGCCAAGTACAATAACCTTTTCTCAGTCCTCATTCTTCTTGACTTCTCTGCAATCACTGACAATGTTGACTCTTGTTGATATCCTCTTCATCTCCTGATTCTCTTCCTCTCTATCAGCCTGTGCTCATTTGTCCTTTGCTGGACCCTCATAGATCATTCATCCAACCATAGTCACCCAACAGGTCTGTCGTGGATCTTCTCTTCTCCCTCTATGACAGCTTCACTTCTTGTAGCAGCAAGCACCCCAAGCATCCTCAGGGTTTGCTGCCAGCACAGGTTCTTGGATCTGCTTTGTTAAAGGAAAGCAACTCAAAATGGGTTAACAAGCGTACTTTAATCAGTCAGACATATATCATTTACCTTGTTCAGGGGAAAAAGGTCAGCACCCCAAACTTCAAAGTATACAGGCAGAATTATCAAGACAGAAACAGATCAAGTAGACAGATTTCCAAACTGTCCAACCATTACATCCATACCCAGTCAACATCTGGGTTTCAACATCTGGATTTTTCAAAGCCAGGGGGGCTCTGGTCAACGGCTTCCCAGAATCCAGATCAAATCACAGAACACTTCTCAAAGTGAGCCCCCAAAACAAAGCCTCACATCAGGGCTTATATAGCCTTCTCCTGGCTCAGAGAATGTAACAACCTCATTGACTCACTGGCCAATCAAAAAGTATCTACTGAAAAACAAGCCTCCCACCCCAGGCTTCAGGTGCACTTTAGCCTAGGGGCAGGGAAGATCTTCCAAATTTGCATTCCCATTACATTCGGCCCCAAGATCTTTCATGCCCATAGCATAGACAATTTACTTTTGAATTTGCATTCCCATTACAGAGGTATAGATCTGGATCTGGAAAGCACCCCAGAGATCATTGGGTCCAACCTCCCCATTTTGTAGCTGAGAATACAGAGCCCCAGAGAAGCCAAGGAGCTTGCCCAAGGCCACTGAAGTGGCATGAGATTTGAACCCAGGTCCTCTGACTCTAAGATCAGTATTATTTTCCATGGAACATGTTGTCTTCTGACTCCAAATCCCACATGTTTGTCACTGAACCCAACCCAATCCCTTCATGTAACAAAAGAGAAAATTGATGCTCAGAATGGATCAGTGACTCACCTAAAGTTAAACAGTCTAGAGGAAGATTCAGGACTGGAAGTCAGAGGCACTGATCACTAAACCAGTTTTCTTACCATAGCCTCAGTCTTCCCAACAGACATCCAACCAATGCTCTGCTTCAGCCCAGAGTTCATCCTGATATGGAGAAAGGCATTAGGAAACATCCTCTCACTCTGTTCTGAATAACTCAGCAGATCCCCTCTCTTCAGGAAAATCCACAGTTGACAGGGGATGCCTAGAGGCAGCAGGGCTCAAGCCAAAGAACGCCTTCTTAATGGTGCCGTTCCAAGTGGGGTGGCCCTGGCTAGAATGAGGATGTGGGGGCATGTGGAGGCTTTGCACCCTTCAAGCCACACCATGGTAGAAATCACCCAGACCCCAGTCTTCATGGAGACGCCAGCAGCCAGGTGCCGAATCCAAAATTAGCATCAGGGGACAAGAGCCAGGAAGAGCTCTGGGTTTCCTTGGCAACAGGATACCAAGAGCTATGACAGATTCCATTGCTTTATCAAGAGCATGTACTAGACCTGGGAGAAGAGCCTTTGGGCACTTTTATTTTTAGAATAAAAGCATGAAGAGCTTCATCCCGCTTCACATGAATTTGCTCATTAAGGCCAGGAAGATCATCTGCACTGGTTTCTGCATTTTTAATCATGTTACTAGTTTTTTGCAAGTTCATGTGAGCACGGTTCTGGAGCTGGAAGGACTTCAGAGACTTCGAATTTCACTTGAACCTGAAGAATCTCATCTGTGACATTTCTCAAAGCTGGTTTTCTGGCCATTAACCAACCCTCCAGTGCAGAGGACGGCACAGCCTCCTGAGGCCATGGAGGTCACCTTTGGGTAACTGTTAATGAACTGGGTCCTTCTCTGGGCTTCCCTTGAGAAAAGCCAATGCCACCATCCCAGTGGAGTGATATCGCTACCTAGATGTGAAGGCTCAGCCATCCTATTCAAAGTTAACTCTATGACATTTACAAAACTCACTGCACATGGAGCCCTGGCCCTCATGTTTAAGACGATCCCCACAGATCATCTTTGGAGGCAGGGGTTCCATCTCCCATCATCCTCAGTTTACAAATGGGAAAATAAGGGACAGAAAACTCGGGACTTACCCGGGGTCACACAGCTAATAATTGTCTGAGGTGGAAACCTGCATCTTCTTGCCTCCAAGTTCTCTTTTCTATCCGCTATTCAATGCTGCCTCTCTAAACCATAGGCCTCATACTGGAAAGGATTTCAGAGGCCATCTATTCTAAAGCCCTCATTCTATGCATAAGGGAATGACGCAACCCATAGGGGAAATTGGGCCCATGGAAGTTAAGCGACATGTCCAAATTCACATAGCCAGTGGCTGAGTTAGTTTTCAAACTGATTTATAGCCTAAATTCCTTCTATTATATCACACTGCCTCAAAATATCACTTTAGACCTGCTTTGATCAAAGCTCTCTTTAAGGGATAGATTTTCCAGTCTTCTTGGATCTGCCTTGGCAGCTCACACAGGTCTGGGAAAGTGGCTGGTGTTTGGCTCTTAAGGGTCACTCGCCAATTAATACACATTCTCCTGTGGCCCAAGACTCATAAGCCAAACCTCGGTGGCATATCACTGGTGTGTAAGAATTCAGAGCTAGGCAGCCCTACTTGCTAAAGCTTTTCCTCCTGAACGAGCATAAAATTAGCTGACCCCCCACAGGCTGGTCAACAGAGTCACTGACCACAGCAGCTGGCAGGTGAGTCAACAGCCAAAAGCCTCCTTTACACATGTAGGGCCAAGACACTCACTCTTTAATCATGATGTGTCCTCTTCATCCAAAAGGTCTGCTGAGACCTGTCCTGAGCCCTTCAAAGCTGGAGTCCTGACCTTAATTGGTAGTTACTTTCCCTTTGCTGGAAAAAAATAAAATAAAACCCTGCCCAATGTTGTCACAGGCAGCAAGGGCTTGGGCTATAATTTCTTTCACTTTATTCTAGTGATGGCATGGAATTTTTTAAAGACGTCAACCCACTGGAAAAGTTCCCAAGTAAAGCAAGAAGACCTGGGGTCACAGCTCATCTGAAGCCCATTTCTCTCTTTCTAAACGAATGCATTGTGATCTTTTATTTTTATAAAGCCTTGGGTGCATTTGTCTCTTTTAGTACCCCCAGAAGCAGAGACTTTGACAAAGAGGGGAAGGACTAACCGTACATAAACTGGACCTCATGACATAGACAATGTTCCGCTCCCATCATCCCCCACTTCTGCCAAGAAGGAAGAAGGCGTACATTCTCGTCTCTTTGTTGGGGCCAGTCTAAGTCATTATAGACACAGAGAACTGGGCTTCAGATTTTTCATTGTTCTTTGATTTAAACTCTAGTCATGATATATGCTGTTTTCCTGGTTCTACTTAACTTTGCAGCAAAGAGATCTTCTGATCCTTCTCTGTATTCTGATCATCCTTTTCTTACAGTGCTGACCCCATATCTAGGATTCCACAAGGTAATGAGAATAATATTTAATGAATAGAGCATTTCAGTGTTTGAAAAAATCTCTTTATATGCAATACATCAAGAAAGCAGTGAATATAACAAGTAGAACACTGGACCTGCCGTTAGGATTACCTGAGTTCCAATCCTGCCTCAGTCACTTACTAGCTTTGTAATCCTGGACAGCTCTCACTTTCCTCATCTGAAAAGGGGGTTAGTAGGCCCTATTTCCCATGGTTGTTGGGAGAACCCAAAGAAATAATGTTTGTAAAGCACTTTCCCTGCTTTACGGAGTTAGGAAATACTAAGTACTCTTAATCTTGTTCAAATCTTTGCAAAGCTCTATGAGGGAGTTTCTACAGAGATTAGGATCATCCCCACTTTAAAGATGAGAAAACAGAGCTTGGGTGACTGGCTCAGAGTCACACAGCTAGCAAGTGTCTGAGGTGGGATTTAAACCCAGATCCCTAGCAAGAGTAAGAAGCTGCTTAATCGCTGGGTACCCTCTATCCGGCCCTCACCCATCTCATCTTCTCTTTGTAACTAATCTCCCTTTGAAAGACACCAGCCAAGTGTAGAGACTCTCTTTCCAGTCAGGAAAAGGCCCTCCTTCAAGGCATTCCTGTTTCTCTCAGGCAGGCCAAACAAACCCCTGATTTTCCATTCAGTTCCCACTATCAACAGTGAACATGCCTTCTGGGTTTCCATTGAAAAACAAATCACCACCCTGACCCAGTTTTCTTTGTGACCATGAGAAGCTCTGCACAGGAAGGAAAAGACAAAAGAAAACAAAAAGGAGATTTCAGAGATGGCTGCCTTGGACCCAGGTTAATTTAGGGTGGATTTCTCTTGCAGCCTGAATTGCTAAGATCCTGTCCATCTGTACCTCTCTGACTCTGTGTCTGGGTAAGATGGGACAGAAAGTTTTATCCTGGTTCAATCCTTGTGCTTATGTTGTGATGCTATACCTAAGGCAGGACCGCTGGGGCTTTGACCTAGGATGTATTCTATGGAGGGGGCAGGTGCCCAGTTCCTGCCTTCTGTAGTCTGGACAGCTATCCATGGGCCACAGTCCTGTGCCAGTTTTCACCCCTATAGGTTGGGGGTGGAGGAAGGGAGGAAGGCAAGCCTTTTGGAAGGGTGGCAGAAGTTGGCGGAGAAAGGGAAGCAGGCAAGCAAGCATCCCCTACACTGCTACATTTGTGCAACTGTTCCCACAGGTCAGATTATCTCTCCCAAAGATTGTCAACATTCTTATGTTCTCCCAACCACAACGGAAGCACAATCTGAACTCTCTGTGGGGAAAGGGAGTGCTTCTCTGTGGCCTTCTCCTGAATTTGAATGAATGAATGAATCGTGATAAAAACTGATTTGGGGGTCCTGATTCTGTACTTCTGCCAAATGCCAAGACATTCACACAGACATGACCACTGCAGATGGAATTTATTTATCCTTAGAGCACAGGCTCATCTGAATGGGGAAAAAGATCAGAGAGCATCAAATTCAGCAACCTTATCTAATACAGGATATAATAAGCCATAAGAAGCACGAGTCCGACGGGGTTTCACAGAAAGCAGGAGAGGAAGATAAGGGTATACACAGCAGAAGGAGGGAGATAAGGATTCTGTGTCAGGAAGGTTGGGGAACCGGCCAATTAGAAGCAGAGCTTGAAGATTGTGCCGTTGGGATGGCGGAAGCCGCGACCTCTCCTTATCGCAGGCTGGCGAGAAACCAGAGGCAGAGCTTCTGGATGTCTCAGCCTTTCTCTTATCACAGTGGTGGCTACAGGGCCAAGTCAGCAATTCTCTTGCCACAGAGTGAATGAATGAATTTCTGAATAAAATAATAGAATGGCTAAGATGCCAGCCTCAAGTGCTAATGTTTCTCCTTGTGACTTGGTTACATTCAGCTTTGAAGAACCTATAGAAAATAGGAAACGTGGCTCATTCTGGCTAAGAAGCAGTTTTCAGGAAAACACGGGTTCAAATCCTGCCTCTGTTACTCGTGTAGTTGTGTGACCATGGGCGTATCACTCAATGCATCTGGGTCTCAGGAATACTGGAACAAGTTGGGGCAAATTACACCTCCAGGCACCTCATTTTCCTCACGCATGCAGTGAAGATGTTGGACTGAATGGCCCTCTGAGGTTCTTTCTAGGCCCGAATATATGATTACAAGGCCCGGGTTGGCTTAGAATCACACGAGGAATGCTGATGGCTTCTGGCGGTCCCATGTCCCCACCAAGCATCTTTGTCACAGAGAGCTAATGGGTAACAAACAAACCAAGGTCTGGATCCTCCAGGTGGGTAACTCCGAACCTGGGGTCAAGGGTCATCATTCCCAAAACAAGCAATAGAAACGCGGAGAGAATGGTTTTCCATGTTTGTGTTTAATGGCGGCCATCTCTGAGAAGGGGACAAGGGGGAAAGAATGGGGGGGAAGAGGAAGTCCCACGATAATGTTGTTATGTATTTCCAAAGAATAGCAAGTTGTATATCATGGGTTTGCAGTTCTGCGTATAATCATCTTTTTTTTTCTTTTCTATTATATTATGGAAGTGCTTCTTTTATTTCTTAAGTTCAGAAAAAAGACATTTAAAAAAATATTCACTAAGTGCTAGGCACTGTGATACAAAAACAAAAATGTCAATTCTGTCAAGAAGCTTATATTTTGCTGACTGAATCAACATGTGTGTATGCATGTGTGTGCATGCATGTGTGTGAATGTGTGTATGTATGTGTGCATGTGTGTACATGTGTGTGCATGCATGTGTGTGTATACAGGATCTATATAAAACAAACTGACAATGATTTTGGTCGGGAGGTTCTCACACCTGGAGGTGGGACAGGTCAGGACAGGCTGCACAAGGTAGGATTTGAGTTGAGTCTTCAAGGAAAAAAGGAGCTTTAACAGGGAGAAGTGAAAGAAAGTCCCTAAAAAAAAAAAAAAAAAAAAAGGTCACAGATGGGTGGGGCTTTGGTGTTTTCCAATCTGACGACAAACTATAATCATTAATGAAACAATGTCTATCCTTCATTTATGGAGAGAACCAATGAAATCACAGGTGATGTCTTGACTTGCATTCGAATTGTATTTAAGAGAAGCAGCATCACACAAAACTCTTACTCTCTCTTCCTCAGGAATCACAGTCCAGTAGCAGGACAAGTTAAGACAGCCGGCGATGGCCCAGGATGCAGGGATGGCCTTGCTGTCTTTGATGCCTGACCAAACTTGAAACATGCTTTGTACAGCTGCCTTTGTCACCATTGGAACCAATTGTCCTCGTCCACCCATTGCACTAGAGAAAGTCTTTTATGTGTTTGTGGTAGATGTCCCCCTAACTCAGTGACAGGCTTAAGGTCTGTCAGGTACTACAACTACTACTAGAATAATGAGGAGAAGGAGAAGGAGGAAAAGAAGAAGGAGGAGGAGGAGGAGGAAAAGGAGGAGGAAAAGAAGGAGAAGGAGGAGAAGAAGAAAGTTTACCAGAGTCTGACCCACATTCTCACTCATTTCCATTCTTACAATTTTAATTTGAAAAAATGACATGGAACAGTGGACAGCAAACACATTTATTAACTATTTACTACGAGAACAAAGACTATTCTAAGTCCTGGAAAGTGGGTAGAGACGGATCCTGTGTTTGCATTGATATTGGGGACCCTAAACGAGGAAGCTCCTCTCATTGAGATAAATTGGCCATTTCTCTTTAACTTTTAGTCTTAGAGAGCTGTTGAGAAGATGAGAGGTTAGGGGACTTACCCACGGTCATACAGCTAATATTGGCCTATCAGTCCATCAGGCAAACAGTCTTAAATGCTTACTCTGTGCCAAGCACTGTCCTAAACTTGGGCAATATCAATACCAATATCAAAAAGAAAGACAGTCCCTGTTGTCCAGGAGCTCATTGTCTGATCAGAGTAGATACCATATGAAAGGAAGTAGGAAAGGGATGGGGTTGCCTTGGACTGCCTCCTTCAGGGGAGGCTCTAAGAAGACTTATCCAATCAGAGGGAGGGTCATTCCCCAAGCTTCTGCCTGTACTTTGATGAATGAATATTCCTACTCTGTAAGGCATACCACCACCACCACCCCCGCTATCACGTGGTAAATCTCAGTACCAGATGCTACAGTTGCTGTTATTGTCCAGCTGTTTTCTGGTCTGCCCAACTCTTTGTGGCCTCATTTGGAGTTTTGTTGACAAAGAAACTGGAGGGATTGGCCATTTTCTTCTTTAGTTCATACAGATGAGGAAACTGAGGCAAACAGGGTGAAGTGACTTGCCCAGGTTCACACACCTAGTAGTAAGTGTCTGGGACTGGATTTGAACTCAGTCCTTCCCAACTCCAGGCCCCACACTCTATCTATTGTGATGCCTAAAGAGATGTTCATTTGCAGCCTGCAGAATGCTCAGCCCAGAAGACAGTGCTCTAGCTCATCTGAGCTCAAGGCAGCCCTGCAGTAAGCAGAAAGCTCTAGGTCTTCATCTCAAAGAGGAGAAGTGAGGAGATCCTGGATCATGGCCCATGGAGAATGCCTGATCACTTCAGCCATACAACCTCTCCCATGGGTTGGGGATATATCCCTGGAAAACAATCAGGACAACGGCCTGGGCTTCATTTATCAAAGCCAGAGTCAGGAACAAGGAACTGAAGCCTGAGTCACTAAACTGAGAACTACAGTCCAAGCAGAGGAACTGAGTGAGCGGGTCAGAAGCCAGCAGGAGAAAGGGGATGAATGGCAAGGGTCTAGTGAGGGGGCAGGGCACCATAATGGCAAAGCAGACTTCAGAACTCAACTCCGGCACTTACAAACTCGGTGACTTTGGGCAAATCATTTAACTTTTCTTGTCCTCAGTTTCTCCAACTCTACAGTCAGGGTTGGGGAGGGATTCTGGAGTAGGGGATGACCAAGGTCCCTTCTAGGTTACTAATTCTACAATCCCAGGATCTTGGGAAAATCATTTAACCAATCAACAAACACGTGTGTGTTGTGGATACAAGTACAGAGAAGGTATCACCCTCACATGCAATCAGCTAATATTTTCAGACTTATCTTTTCTGGGCCAAACTTCAAAATGGAAGAATTGGGCTGAAGGACTCCCAAGGTTCCTTGTAGCTCCCCTAAAGGGCACTGAGGAGTGCTTGGGGCCAGAGCACCTGGCACTGCCCCCCCACCTCCTATCTCATGCCTTCCTGCTCCATTAGAATTTGGAATCATTTGACTTTCCTTGCAACTCCATTAAATTCTGTCGTCTTCCTGTAGATCGTCAGGAGCATCATGATGAAATTTCGTTTTTGTAAGTCAAGTTGATTTAATACAACAAGCATTTACTAAGTACCTGCTATGAGCCAGGCTTGGAGCCAGGAACAAGGAGATAAAAAAGCAAAGTCCCCACCCTCAAGAAGTTTACATTCTCGTGGGAGAAAACACCATGTGCACAGACAAGGATGCAGAAAATAATGACAACAAAAATATAAATTTCTAAAAGACACAGGAATGTGCCAAGCACAAAGAGGGTCAGGAAAGACTTCTGGAGAAAGTGGTCCATTAGCAGCTTAGAACCAGAAAAAGCTTGGGGAAGTCACTTGGACTGTGCTTTGCAACCCCTGCCATTTTCAGGATCAAGGTATGTTAATGTTTGTCCACAACAACCCACCATCTTTGGAAATTTAAACTGGGAGCCTGGCAGGATTCAAATGGGGCACAGGGGAAGAAACACAAGCTCTGGGGTTAGAGCCAAAGTCCCATCTCCCCTGATTAATACCTTCGTGACCTCCCAGGACCTCAGTTTCCTCAACTGTTAAAGGAGAACATTGAACTAGGTGGCCCTTGGGTCTCTTCTAGGTTTTGTTCTATGATGCTATGACCCTATTTTTAGCCACAAAATGTGAGAGTCCTGAGGAGTCCTAGAGATCTTCCAACCCCACCCCCTCCTTTTAGATGTGAGGAAACTGAGGCCTAGAGAGGAGGACCACTTAGCTCAAAATGAATGATCTGCTCCTGTGTTCTTGTCCCAGAGGCAGTTACAGGGCCCAGCCCAGTCTAGTTCACTAATTGGCTTGACTTCAAGAACTTTTTGAACTTAGTCTAAAGTCTTTTGATTGAGTGAATAAGATATGTTCTCAGGGATAAAGCATCAGGGTATAGAAGCTTCTCACTTGATTCAAGTGAAGTGGGGATTGTGGTAATTGATTGATTAGTTCAAATGACATCCGTCTTTATCTATCTATCTATCTATCTATCTATCTATCCATTCATCCATCTCTCTCTCTCTCTCTCTCTCTCTCTGTTTCTGTCTCTCTCTCTGT
>NW_027186383.1:3227002-3271614 GCF_028583685.1 Petaurus breviceps papuanus
TCTCTCTCTCTCTCTCTCTCTCTCTCTCTGTCTCTCTCTCTGTCTCTCTCTGTCTCTGTCTCTCTCTGTCTCTCTCTCTGTCTCTCTCTCTCTCTGTCTCTCTCTCCACCAGCTACAGTCTGACTGAAAGACATTCTCTGTCCTGTACTAGGCAACCAGGTTTGGCTCTGAAAGGTCTCTTGGATAAAACAATTCAAAGGATGGCAAAGGGATCAGGAGGCTACCAGCTAAGGTAGGGAGGTGCAGGAGGGAGGGAGGGTGGGGATAAAGGAAACAAACAAAGACAACAAATGGACATGCTCCTCATAGTTTTGTTGAAGGTTAAAATGGTAAAGAGAAATAAGGCCTTGGCGGGAACTGGAGGAATCCTTGAACAAAAGCAGGAAGTCTGGTCACAATCATGAATGTGATTGAGTTGCATGGGGAGGAAATGGGGAGCTATAATGTGGGGATAGGAAGCAGAGAGAAGAAAACCCTTTGGAGTCTGTTCTTCAGGACAATGGAACTTGGAGTGGCCGCTGCAAAGAGCCTAAATATAGCAGCATGGGGCAGATGGTGGTTCAGCCAAGGAAGGGCGCAGGGAAGTCACTCACCCAGATTTATTACTGTGCCTGCACCCTGGCTCCAGCCACAGCTTTGGAAATGGAAGCCAGTGACCTGAGAAGTCACATCAGGAGTAATTCCTACCCAAAGCTGCTCTTGGTGCTGTTCAGTGGTTCAATCCATGACCCCACTTGGAGTTTGCTGGGCAGAGGTCCTAGAGGGGTTTGCCATTTCCTTCTCCAACTCATTTTACAGATGAGAAAAACAGGGTGAAGTGACTTGCCCAGGGTCACAGAGCTAGGAAGTGTCTGAGGCCAGACTTGGACTCATGAAGATGTGTCTTCCTGACTTTAGGGCCAGAACTTTATCCCCTGCAGCACCACCTACCTGCCCCCCAGCTTCTAGTGCTCCCCATTACCTTGCACTTATTTTCTTTATATCTGAATGAAGGGATTGATGGACAGACCAGTGAAAAGCCATTATTAAGCATGAACTAAATGTCAAGCCAAATATTAAGCTCTGAGAAGAAAAAACACAAAAATGAGACACCTGAATCCCCACCTCCCACCCCTCCCTTCAAGGAGATGGAGAGAAAACAAGAATGAATGAATGAATGAATGAATGAATGAATGAATGAATGAATGAATGAACATTGATACAGGGCTTCTGTAATGCCAAGCAAACGCAACTTTCCAAGGTTCAAAATACCAACATAGGTGCTCTCCATTTTATTCAGTGACAAATTAAGAACAGATTGAATCAAAATTTAACATCATTCAAAATACAGCATTTACTAAGTGTGATTCAATAATCTCCAAGTACTACCCACAAGTGTGATTTAATCAAGTACTACTCCACCCCTGGACATTACATTCATTTAATCAGTCACAAAGTCTCTCTTCTAAATACTACTCCACCCCTAGGCTATACATTCATTTAGTCCATCACAAAAGCCCCTGTTCTCAAATGGAGATTAGTTTCCAATCATAAGTAAAGTACATTCATTTGTTCAATCACAGAGCACAAAAAGGTCAAAAGTTCCCCACCCCTGGATCACAAGTAAATCTACCCCAAAGTTACAACAAGCTTAAGCACAGCATTTAATACCCAAATGGAGGTCTTTTCTTCATCTTGACATGAGGCAAGTTCTCAGCAATCTTAGTTCCTGGGGAGACAAAGCTTAGCAAGGCCACAAGATACATTGCCAGTCTCTTCATTAATTCATCCTCTGTCTGCAGAACAGTCCTAGGACCCCTGAAAACATTAGCAAAACCCTCTCCCAGGATTTCTGTAAACATACAACAAGAAAATATTTCTTCAGGCCTTCTGAACCAACAGCAAGGTTCCAAGACCTCTGCAACAATAGCACTGTCCTTCACCAGTGGACAAATCTAGCAAAACAACATCAAAACAGACAGACAAAGTACCAGCATAACAGCCATGTCTCCTCAGTCCTTGGCAGCTCTGGGTGGCAGCTCTCAAAAGTCCTGGGCAATTCAAAGTGGCCCCCAGCAATCCTTTTGATCTCTCTCTCTGCCTCCACGAGGTGCTGCTTTGAAAAAGTTCTTCTGCCTGTCTCTTGTCTCTCCAAATCTACGTCACCAGCTCCTCCCAGTTCAGGACTCTCTTTTCACGTCAACAACTCCATCCCACAAGTGGGATTCACAAGCTCTGGGTTTTAACACAATCAAACCAAAAACCAAGCCAAGAGAGTGGGGCCTTTAAATTACATTACTATAACAGCTTCCTAGGCAGGAGGCACCATGTTAATACCTGGAGATACAAACAGAAAAGTCAAACAATCTCTGCTTTAAAGGATTTAAAATTTTCATTGAAGGAGACAGCATATGTAGGAAGTCTCAGGTGCAAGCATGAGTGGCCAGGGAGTTATGTGAGATTCACTGTGTGCCCGTTTTCTCTATAAAGGAGAGCATGAGTCCATGGAGAGAGAACTGGCCTTGGAGTCAGGAAGACTCCAAGCTCAACCTAGAATGTGCTGCTACAGCCCCAGACAGGCAGTGTGACCTTGGACCAGTCACTTAATGGTTTCCCTTGGGGCCCTAGACAACCCTCCAAGACTGGAAATGTTGCAGATAAACAATTAATCTGAAACAAAAGAAGAGACTCCCAGGTGGCTCTCTGTGCCTGGGAAGTCATATTGATGTAGGGAAGAAAGGGGTTTTATTTTGCACAAACTCTCCACTAACAGAACAAAAGATCGTTGAAGGCAGGGGCTGATTTGTCTTTGTCTTCACATTTTCAGTCACTGGCACACAGTAGAGACTTAACAAATGCCTGTTGATCAATTGGTTCCAGTTTTCTCAGCTTTAAAATGCTAAGTGTTGGGTATAGGGAGTGATAGACAAGATGATCTGGATCCCATAAGACTATCAAAGCGACTAAAACCAATCGCTGGAAGAATATTTGGAGCTGGAAAGGTCTTTAAAGGTCCTCTGGTACAGAGATGTCAAGCACAGGCCCCGGGGCTGTCCACAAGTCTCCCAGGGCAGCCAAACCTGATGAAAACATAATTAGAAATTGGCAAAATAGATAAAAATACAATAGAACATAGGTAATGCTGATGTGTGATTTTCTAGGTCAATTTGCAGCCTCAGGGGATCCTTATGTATGGTTTGGTGCCCTCCTCTCATTTCTATTTGAGTTGAACACCATTGATCTAGCCCAACCCCTTTATTTTACTTATGGGGAAACTGGCCCAGAAAAAGTCAGGGACTTGCCCAGGGTCCTCATGTAGTCAGGAATTGCATCTTGCTTCCCCTCAGTGATACAGACCTCACACCTCTAAATTTACACAAAATGTGTACCAGGTAGATAGAAGAGGATGGTGGGGGAGGGAGTGTGGATGTCTTGGGAGCCTCCAGAAAGAGCCTTAGAAGATAGCAGCCCTTCAGACTTAGCCTGGACCATCGCCTGACTGTGGGTTCAAGTTCAGTCATCCAGGGCAAATCCTTTGTTTTTTAATACAACTTTTAAATTGAACTTTCCTTTGTTTTCAATGATCAAGCTTCACTTTCTTTCATTTTCACTTTCCCTTCTTGGGAAAACAACAAACATCCAAATGAAACCTTTATACCCAATAAGCATAGTCAAACAAAACAAATTACTCCCAGTGAGGGAACTGAGGTTCGAGGAGTGCCTGTTTCAAGGTCAACTGTGTAGGGAGTGGTTGAGCCCAGATCTCCTGCCATTGAGTTGTATTTCCTGCCTCGTTAGGAAAGTCCTCACCAAATAAAAGCTGGATAGTGATTTACCACAAAAAGAGAGTCCTCTCTGGGCTCTAAAGTACTGAGACTATGACCTCTAGGGCTTGTTCACCACCTGCACCCTCCCCAGATCTCTATCTTTGCCCCCGGGATCTTCCAGGCGTTGGCCAGGTTTCCAAAAATAGCCCACTGAGTCCACATGACCCAGCCTGAATTTTATCTCAGAACATCTGAGAGTCCTATGCCTGGCTTATTTTGAGGTAAGATAAACTACCTGAGAAATCCCCCTAAACATCGATCTTCAACTGGCATCCGAAACAGTAGCAGGAGTTGGCAGTATTTATTCAGGCCAACAACGTCATGATGGGAGGCAGTTTGGGACCTCTGAGTACACTCTGTAAACCATTCATAGAGGTCTTCTGGACACACCTGAAGGGATGCCAAGGGGAAGAGGGACACATGGGAGTCTCTAGAAGCAGGTGGCCTGATGAGAGCAGGGAGGGGAGGATCAGGCTCTCAGACAATATGGAGGTGCCCAGGCAGGGCCACACTCTCCCCCGACCCAAAGAGGAGGTGGCCACTCATGGGGGCATCAGAGAGCACTCATACATTGAGAGGAGACCTGAACTTGAAACTCCCCTAGAGTTGAATCCACCAATTCTGAGATTCCAGTGGATGAAAGAAGATAATGAATATGCAAAAGATTATTCACTTTCACATTTCTCATGGCAGCTAGCTTGTTAGACTTGTCCTCTGGAAGACCAGGTTTCAATCCCACCTCAGAGACGTATCTGCCTTTCAGTTATATTTTCCATAAGGTACGGGAGGTGGTAAGAATGCACAAAGCAGCTCCATCCCAGAGCTACTGGGAAATGAGCCACCATCGGGAAGCTACCATGCAAACCTCAGAGGGTAGACATGCCCCTCTCATTGCTCCCAGGCTCTTACTATGCCAGCCCTCTAGTTGGGGGCACCTCAGAGCCCATCTAGGACTGCCCCTGCATTTTGTAGATGAACAGATGGAGGAGCTTTGAGGTGAAGAGGTTAAAGCCACATGGGAGGAAGTAGCAGAGCTGGGATCTAAACCATGGGCTTCTGACTTCAAAATCTGCCTTGATTTCTACTAATGATTTTAGGATTCTTGCTGATCTTTCATTATGATTCCATTTTTCTTTTATGTGATGAAGGATGGGAACTGGTCATTATCCTACAACATTCCTTTATGCTTGCAGTTCAGTGAATGAAATGGCTGCTTCTTGTAGCTGAGTAAAAGGACTCTCCATGCTCTCTGAAAGCACTTTTAGGGCAACTCCAGGAGCGAGCAGAATGGCAAGGGTGGCCTGCATCCTTCATGCTGCCCCCACAAGGTTTGGGGGTTTGATTTCTTCCAGCAGATATATGTGCTTTGAGAACTTTCCATTCCATGTAGTTGGGAGGTCATACATATTTGAGTGACTTCATGACACGTGGCATGAATGAATGAGTGAATGAATGAATCCATTAGATCAGGAACTCCTGGAAGGCAGAGACTGTCTTTTACCTCCTTTTGCATCCCCAGTGCTTAGCACATGACCTGGCACATAGTAGGCACTTGAAAAATGTTTGTTGATTTTTTTTGAACAAATGAATTTCTGAAAAAGCATATCTTGAGCATTATGTATATGCCAAGCACTGAGGACACTGATAGAAAAGTCAAACAGTTGTTACCCAGGAGCTCACTTTCTATTTGATATGTGATAACGAAGCTACTATTTGATAGGTAATTATAGTAATCACTAATATTTATGTAGTGCTTCAAGTTTTGTGAAGCTCTTTCTTAACTCATGCAAACCTTACAACACTTTGAGTGATATGCTATTATTATGCCCATTTTACAGATGAGGAAAGAGAAAGGTTAGACATCGTCCAGGATCATAGAGCTGGTGTCTGAGGCAGGATTCGATCTCAGGTCTTCATCCCTTCCTCTTCTGAGCCAATGAGCTGCAAAATGCATCGTTCTTGTACTCATGTAGACCAGTGTTATGTGCAGGCAATTATGGGCAAGGCTTTTGCCCATGATGAGGGCTAGGCTCCAGGGAAGTTGACCTGGAGAATTCTCAAGAATATTTTGTGTGTTAGGAGAATCCTTTGGTTTATCCCAAGGGTAGCATGTCCTCATGCCACCTGATGGCTTTCTAGCTATCGGGCAAATGTTACCTTCTTGTGATCTACAGTGATGTGTAGAAATTTTCACCATTTCTTTGCAATCTGTGTAAATTAATTAGGTCAGGCTCCTTAATGATGATCTTCCTTTCATTTAGATGGCAGTTATTATTATTTTCCCTGCCCCCTCCTTAGTTCATTCATCTCTGACATCTGTCAGATTGCTAATTCAGCTAGCCAACAGATCACAGAACAGTGTCTGCATCTCACCAGAATCCACCTCTGACTTTCCCAAGAGAACTGGCTGATGTCATGGCACATTGGGCGGCCTCTGGAATGTATGTGGAGAGAAACGTTCCCATGTAAGGGTGTCATGACATCTGGATGTCTACCATGTGCAGAGCACCAAATGAGAGTATTCCTGCAGCAGCAGGAGCCAGGGAGCATGTATGGAGAATGGGTCTGGCCTTCTGTGTGGACGGGTCACCAGGGCCATTGAGTCATCAGGAACTTGGACTCCCTTGGTGAGCTTCGTCCTCCCCTCCTGTACCTCCCTCCAACAGACCCTTAATGCATTTAAAAGCATTACTCTGAGAGGGGTTCCATGGGCTTCACAAGATAGCCAAAGGGGTCCATGACCCTAGCAGGGCATTGCGTCAGTCCCTGGACTAGATGGTTTCTGTGTCTCTGTAAAGCTCTACATCTAGGCACATAATAGGCATTTTAAAAATGCTTGTTGAATCAGTAAATGAATGAAGAGAGGAAGGAATACTTTGGATGAAAGGGAAGGTGATTATGCACAGACAAGATTTCAAACTCAGGTGATGGAAGGGAGAGGAGAAGAAGCAAATCTTTGCAGATAAGTAAGGATTCGCATCTCATTAAAAATTCTTTGAACAAAAGCAGGATTTTCAAATACTCTTGGAAGCTCATTTCTGCATCAGAGGGTTATTTTTTGCACGGGGCCACACTGGGCTGAGCGCCCTTTCCAGGAAGAGCCTTTGCTCTCTTTCAATAAAATTGTGGGAATGAACCACCAGTTCTGTGGCTTTGGGTTGCTGGGGTTTTGTTTCCACCCTACACACACACACACACACACACACACACACACACACACACACACACACACTTTGTTCTTAAGCTTGTCAAGAAATCCAATAATCCATCTTGGCTCTGACTTATCTACCTCGAACACAAACATAGTGAACAGTAGGGACACATTGGAGCTCTTTCTATTGGATCAGTCCCATCCACAGGACTTGTCAGTGGTGTTTGTTGTTTTCAATGCCGTGGTGCCTACCAGGGCTAGGATCAAAGCCTCTGGCAGCAGATGCTTCAAGGAAGAAACCAACAAGACAATCTTGTCTCGTTGCAAGATGCAAGTTGAGTAGGATGTGGTTTTTAGCCCAGAAGAGCTGTAATCTGGACTTGGGGACTTGAGGTCCTAAGGCCCAGGGATGTAGTATCTTGACATGGTGTTAGGTCCAAGACTGCTGCCTTTGAGGGGGCTGGGGGGGGTCAGGACCTTGGTTCTTTATTAAAAGAGAATGAAGGAAGGAGTTGCACTAAGGCCGGAACAATAGCTGCATTTCTGGAAGAAGAGAGAAGGAAATAGAAAATCTTGACTCTACCGATTGAATTACTGGGTCCCTCCCTTACCTCCTGGTGCCTGCTCCTTACCATAGACTGTGCATATGGCAGTTAGATTGTTTATTGCCATTGTTCAATCATTTTCAGTCATATCCAACTCTCGACACTTCCATTTTGGGTTTTCTTGGCAAAGATACTGGAGTGGTTTGCTATTTCCTTCTCTAACTCATTTCACAGATGAGGAAACTGAGGCAAAGAGAATTAAGTGACTGGCCCAAGGTCACACAGCTAGTAAGTGTCTGACTCCAAACTGGGTCTCTCTCCACTATATCACCTAGCTGCCCAAGACTACTCTTCGTAAAACATTGACTTCATCCCATAATTACCTGACTCACAAATGTTTAGTGATTTCCTATGACCCCCACAATGAGAATCATTCCATTTACTTCCATGAGTATTTATTGATTTTTTAAAAATTCAATAAAAAATAAAACTTATTCTGTGCCTACACTGTGTGCCTTTGACCTTTCTCAAATTGGATGCCTCATAGGTATTTCAAGGTCATTGCGTTCAAACAAAACTCATTATCTTACCCCTTCCTCATTCCTGTCCAAGGTACCCCCTCCTCCAAGATTTCCAGGATCACAACCTTGGGGTCATCCTGGACCTCAGTCACACTCACCCTATGTCCCATCTATGGTCAAGTCTCGTCCTTTCTCCCCTTACAGAATCTCTCATATCTATCCTCTTTTCTCCATTGACATGGCTCTCATCACCTCTGGTCTGAGAGGCCAGTGGGTGTGTGTTCATAAGGGGGGAAGGCCCTTAGTGTCTGCCTGAGGCTGAGGCAAAGTCCAAAGTTCATGGGGTCCTAGCTTTGAAGCCGGAAGGGACCTCAGGATCCATCCACTCCCACCTCTTCTTCCTTGTAGGGTAGTTAAAGGCCCAAAGAGGTTAAAGGTCAGAGCTAATGACTGTGAGGCTAAATCTAGGGCTTTGGATTACAGCCAGAAGATTTCCTAATGAACCACAGCAGAGGCAGAACCTGAACTCAGATCCTTGACTTCAACGTCACGCCTCCTTCAAAGCGCTGGATTTGGAATCTTAAAGAAGTGGGTTTGGATCCTATCTCTGTGTGATGTGACCTGTGAAAGTCCCTCCCACTTCTACCTTCAGCTTCCTAATCCCAACAATGCAGGTCATCACACCTATAAAACTTGACTTGGTTGGGAGGCTCAGATGAGATCAGAGCAGACGAGCCCTTTGGGAGTAGGAAAGTGTTTATCTAAGTGTGGGCCTGGTGTTCTTCTTATGTGACAGGCAGCTCATGCCCTGCCCCCCATCTGCATTCTCCATTTCTTAGGAGAAGATGACCCAGCTGTCCCCTCAACAGCTTCCCAGGCTCTCCTGGAAGCCTCCCTTCCCTTTTTGTGTCCCTGGGCATTTATCTTTTGTTTTAAAAGCAGCTACATCTGCGAAGGATTCTTCCTGACCCTGGGCATGGGCCTCAGAGGTGAGCGCATTCCTCAGCCCCATCTACTCATGCTTCACATTCCTGCTCTGAGACACAGGGTACTCAGGAAGAAGGCTATGTCACCATTAAGCAAACAAGTGCTGCATTCCATCTGGGGACACTGATTTCTAAGAAGGAAGAAAGAAAAAGAAACAAAGAAATAAAGAAAAAAGAAAAGGAAAGAAAGAAGCAAAGGAGGGAGGGAGAGAAGGAAGCAGGAAAATAAGGAAAGAAAGAAAAAGGAAAGGAAGGACAGAGGAAGGAAGGAAGGAAGGAAGGAAGGAAGGAAGGAAGGAAGGAAGGAAGGAAGGAAGGAAGGAAGGAAGGAAGGAAGGAAGGAAGGAAGGAAGGAAGGAAGGAAGGAAGGAAGGAATACAGTAACTCTGGGAGGTGGGGATGAATATTATCCCCATTTTACAAGTAAAAAAGAAAACAAAAACTAAAGCAAACAGATTGTGAGACTTGCTCAACGTAACACAGCTAACTGTGTCTGAGTCTAGGTTTTACCTCAGGTCTGCCTGACTCCATACCCAGTTCTCTATGTACTTTGATACCTAACTATGTAATCTTACAGGATATTTACAACAATCCTGTGAAATGTGTAATATGGATAAACTTTACCCCATTTTACAGATGAGAAGACTGAGGCTCAAATAGGTTAATACATACTACATGCAGCTAGTAAATGACAAGCGGAGCATTTGAACTCAGAATCTTCCTAATTCCAGGCTTATCCCAGGTCACTACCCCACTGTAGTACATGTTAATGTCACACCTCCTGTATACCAGGCATTTACTGGTTGAAATAGAATTCAGAATTTACAAATGTGCTAAATAATGCTTTTGACTTATGTCAACATCCCATTACCACATTTTAAGCGAGATTAGATATCCATTGAATTATATTTTATTATTTTAAAATTACTTCATGTCATATAGTTTTAGAGCTGGAAGGGATCTCAGGGGACATCGAGTCTGAACCCTTACTTTATATTGGAGGAAACTAAGTCCCAGGCAGAGGAAATCACTTGCCCAAGACCACCTAGGAATGGAAGTTCTCACCCATGAGAACTAAGATGAGATCTCACCTCCTCCAACTCCAAATTCATCTTTCTTTCCAATCACACATTTTTGCTTTGATGCAAGAGACTCTTCCCAACAAATACACTAACAACCTTCTCTCTCTCTCTCAAAAAAAAATTAAAAGTGCATTCTCTGAAAAAGAGTTAAGCAAAAGCGACCAGAGGAGCAGCTCTGACGGATGGTACATGTCATTTTTCACTTGGGTCTTTTACCGATTACAAACAGAAAGGAAGGATGTAGGCTCTGCATTTAATAATTTGCTATAATCATACAATCCATTTTCATGCTCCAGATCCCTGGCACAAAGGAGCAGCAAAGAGATAAGTCATCATTCCCACGTATTTAAGTGTCTTTATGTAGACTCAGTCAACAATCATTTATCAAGTGTCTACTGTTTGAAGCAGAGCAATCTATCAGCAAATGCAGTTTTTCTGGGTCTTTGGATTTTATTCCTGCCCATTTTACAGATGGAGACACTGAGGCATTGCAAACACATTCATAACTACATTTAATTCAGCAGGGAAACTCAAAAAACCATCCAAGTGCCAGGGCTCCTTTTCAGAGGCACCATCAATAATTATAAGAGGGGCATGATCATAGCCACACAGCAGCCAGGGGAAGGAGCACTTGCATCTGTTCCATGGCTCAAAGAATGCCTTACAGTTACAGAGACAGGAACTCCTTTGGTTCTCTTGAGCAGTCAGTTTCCAAGGAATGTTATCCCCATTTTGCAGATGGGGAAGCCAAGGTCTAGAGTGGTCATTGAAATATAGATTTTGAGACTGAAGGGATCTCATAAGCCATCTAGTCTGATATCCTTCCCTTACTAGTGAGAAAATAGAACCCAAGGAAGATTGCATCCCTTGCAAATAGCAACACTCACAATAGAACCCAAGTCCTCTTATACATACACACACACACTTTTTTTGACACCATATTATCTAGAATCCATTGATTTTACAGCTAAAGAAACTGAGGCCAAGAAAGATGAAGTCATTTCCTCATGGTCACATTGTAATAAGTGGGAGAGATGATAATTGAACCTTTCAACTGGACCTTATTTCCTCCAAACATCTCATTTCCCAGAGTAGGAAACTGAGACTCAATGCCATTGAGCAATCACTTACAAACAGGCAACTAGGTAGATAGGCCACTAGGCTTGCAATCAGGAAGACTCGTCTCCCTGAGTTAAAATCTGGCCTCAGACACTTACTAGCTGTGTGACCCTGGGCAAGTCACTTAACCTTGTTTGCCTCGGTTTTCTCAGCTGTGAAATGAGTTAGAGAAGGAAATGGCAAACCCTTCCAGTATCTCTGTTAAGAAAAGCCCACATGAGTTGCCAAGATACAAGTGAAAAATAATAGTCACTTCTGAAGGGCCTGCTATGTTCTAGTCATTGCCTTAGGCTCTGGAGTTAGAGACTAAAAGATGGAACATGCCCTGCCCTTGGTAACTTCCATTCTTCTGGGCCAGCAGCAGAGAACAACATGGACACAGATTGATAATAGGATGATTGTATGAAGTGATCATGGGAAGGGGGGGAAAAGTACTGCCTCCCTTGTGGCTGGGGAGCTCAGGGAAGGCCCGACATTGGAGGGCGCTTAGGCTGCGGCTCCACAGAATGCAAAGGAAAGGTGAGGAGGGAGATGTTTCAGGGACAGCCTGGACAAAGGCAGACAAGCCAGCGATAGAATGTTGTGGACTCAGAAGTAGGGAGTTGGCCAGCTAGGCCAGGCTTTAGTGTGCAGGAGAAGAGGGAGATCAGCCTGCAGAGGTCAAGTGGGGCCAGATGGGGAAGGGGAAGTAGAGGGAGGAACATGGTCATTTTAGGAAAATCACTTTAGCAGTTGGGTGGAGGGCTGGGAGAAGAAAGAGACTGAAGGCAGGGAGCCAAATCAAGAGGGTATTTCAAGAGGGAAAAGGTGATGGGGGCCTGGGTGATGCTTCTAAGCTAGTTTTACAGAGTACAAAGCACCACCATATCCTGCCCCCCCCCACCCCCCCCCCAGGTACTTCACATCGAATAATGAAAATAAAACAAAGCCCTCATAACTTCAAGATCATATCTAGATAGGAAAGGGCACCATCTAGAAGCTGAGATGCTGCATTCAGTCAGGAGAAGGAAGATGGACTGGAAGTGCATTGGCTCAGAAGTCAAGTGATCTGGGTTCAAATACCACCTCTGACAGTTACCATCTGGATGACCTTGGAAAATACAATTCATCTCCCTGGGCCTCAGATTCCTCCTCTGTAAAATGAGATCTTAATTAGTGACTGAACCAGGACTAGAAGCAAAGTCTTCTCAAAAGCTCTTGGTCCAGTGTTTGACCCAATCTGTCACCTGCCAATTTGAGCTTCCAGGGACCAATCAAAACATCCCAGTCCAAGCAGGAGGCACAATGAGCCAGAAAGGGCAAACATTCTTGCTGGTCTTCCTTTTCTGCTGCCCAGATGTGATATCAGTGGGCAAGCCTCTGGGAGGGCCATGTCAGAATGGGGTAACAGGCTGCCCAGATATCCATGCAGCTATCTGCAGGTAAGCGCTGGCCAGTGGTCTCTCATGAAGCAATGCCATTATCTAGTGAGTCACTCCTTCATTCATCCATTCATTCATTCATTTGTTTACTTATTTGCTTTTGTGTTATTTACTCCAACTAAAAGGTGGTGAAATCATATCTAGGGTCTAGGACTCTCTCTCAAAGAAGAGTGTTTTCCATTGATCCTTACTCCAGAAGTAAGCTGAAGGGGCTTCTTTGAGAAAGTAAAAGGGTCCTCACTGCCAAATTCACCAGGATGGAGGAGATTTCAGAGGGCATGGAATCCAGCACCCTCCTTTTCTAGATGAGGAAACAGAGGCCCAAGAAGGCTAATGACTTTCCTTAGATCATCCCAGTAGTGGGCATCAGACTTGGGATTTGAACTCAGGTCCTTTGACTTTCAATCAGTCCAAAGTCCCTGCCTTTCCTTGTTCTGATTTCCTTCTTTGTCAGATAGTCAATCAACAAACATTTATTATGCATCCTTTGGGAACCGGAGATGTGTGTTCTTCCTTCCTTCCTGTAGATTGAAGACACAGAGACCTCCTTGCAGCTGAGAGATTTTGCCTTTTCCATGTATCCCTGGAGCTCTGCACACAGGAAAACGCTCAGGAGACGCTTTTCATTCATTCATTCATTCATTCATTCATTCATTCATTCATTCATTCATCCCCCTCTCCATCCTTTACTGAGGGAAGACACTGAAGGGCTCTTGAGCTGCCTTGAAGCCTCTCCTAATTCCCCTACACACACACACAGCTAGTGCTCCCCTTATACAAGAAATACTTTATTTATATTTCTGTTTTGGATCCATGTTGTTTCACCCAGTTGCTCGTGAATTCTTGAAGGGCAGGACCCGTTTCATTTTTGACTTTGTATTCTCACTATTCTGCATGGTGTCTGGTATACAGCAGGCACATAATAAATGATTGTTTATGGATTAACTAATTGACTAGAGACATTCTCAGATCCCTTTGGATGATCTAAATGAATGATCCTGGACTTTTTCTTTTTTGTTTTATTAAATTTTATGTTTAATTTTAATTTACATCATTCATTTCCACAAGATTTTGAGTTACAAATTTTCTCCCCATATTTCCCCTACCCAGCACCCCAAAAAAGTGATCCCACTGCATACCCCCTCCCCCAATGTGCTCTCTCTTATATACTCCTCCATCCCTCCTCTGACTTTCCAGTAGGGCAAGATGGATCTCTATACCCCAGTACCTATATATCTTATTTCCCAGTTTCATGAAAAATAATAATAATGATAATAATAATAATAAAACATTTGATTTTAAAACTTTGAATTCCAGATTCTTTCCCTTCCTCCCTCATCACCCAACCTTACTGGGATGATAAGCAATTCAGTACAAGTTGTACATGTGTAGCTATGTAAAACATTTCCATAGTGGATATATTGTGAAAGACTGAGTATATTTCCCTCCATTCTATCCCGCCCCCCACTTGTTCTATTCTCTACTTTGTCCCTGTCCCTTTTCAAAACTGTGTGCTTACAACTTCCCTCCCCCCAACCTGCCCTCCCTTCCTTTACCCCCCCTCTCATCTCCTTCCCCCCTACTCTCCTACAGGGTGAGATACCCTATTTAGTGTGTATGTCATTCCCTCCCCAAGCCAAATTCAATGAGAGTAAGGTAGACCCATTCCCCATGGCCTTCCTGCTCTTCCCCTCCATTGTAACAGTCTTCCCTTGCCTCTTCTATATGAGATAATTTACCCCATTCTGTCTCTCCCCATCTCCTCTCATTATATTCCTCTCTCCCCTCTCAATTTCACCTTTTAAGTATCATCCCTTCCTATCCAACTGATCCTGTGCCCTCTGTCTATGTATGCCTGTACACATATATACACACACTCACATATGTATTCATACGCCCATATACCCTCCTATATAGACATATATTTGTATGTGTGTATGTATGTATATAGTTATATTCCCTTCAATTATTCTCATACTGAGAAAAGTTTCATCAGTTACAATTATCGTTTTTCCATGTAGGAATGTAAGTAGCTCAACTTTAATAAGTTCCTTATGATTTCTTTTCCCTGTTTACCTTCTCATGCTTCTCTTGCTTCTTTTATCTGAATGTCAGATATTCTAGTCAACTCTGGTTTTCTCATCAAGAATGCTTGAAAGTCCTCTATTTCACTGAATGACCATATTTTCCCCTGAAACATGATACTCAGTTTTGCTGGGTAGGTGACTCTTGGTTTTAACCCCAGCTCCTTTGACCTCCAGAATATCATATTCAAAGCCCCCCCCTTTTTTTAAGCAATCGGGGTTAAGTAACTTGCTCAAAGTTACACGACCAGTTATTTCTGGGTGTAGCACTAAGTCTCTGAGTCCAGATTTGATCCCCAGGTCATCCCGACACTGGAGCTGGTACTCTTACTCCCTGAGCCACCTGGACGCCCCTATATTCCAAGCCTTTTGATCCTTCAGTGTAGAAGCTGACAGATCATGTGTTATCCTGATTGTGTTTCCACAATATTGAAATTATTTCTTCCTCACTGCTTGTAATATTTTCTCCTTGATCTGGAAACTCTGTAACCTGGTTATAATATTCCTAGGAGTTTTCTTTTTGGGATCTTCTCAAGAGGTGATTGGTGGATTCTTTCAACCTCTGCTTTGCCCTCTGGTTCTAAAACATCAGGGCAATTTTCCTTGATAATTTCTTGAAAGATGACTTCTAGGTTCTTTTTTTTATCATGACTTTCAGGTAGTCTAATAATTTTTAAATTACCTCTCCTGGATATATTTTCCAGGTCAGTGGTTTTTCCAATGAGATATTTCACATTGTCTTCTAGTTTTTCATTTGTTTGGATCTGTTTAACAGTAGTTTGATTTCTCATAAAGTCATTAGCTTCCATTTGCTGCAATCTAATTTTGAAGGAATGGTTCTCTTCAGTGAGCTTTTGAGATTCTTTTTCCATCTGGCAAATATGGCTTTTTAAGGCATTCTTGTCCTCATTGGCTTTTTGAGCCTCTTTTTTCATTTGAGTTGGTCTATTTTTTAAGGTGTTATTTTCTTCAGTCAGGTTGTTGACTCTCTTTTCATGATTTTCTTGCATCGTTCTCATTTCTCTTCCTAATTTTTCCTCTACTTCTCTTACTTGATATCCAAAACCCTTCTTGATCTCCTCCATGGCCTGTAAGCAGTTCATATTTTTCTTGGAAGCTTTTGGTGCAGGAGTTCTCACTTCATTTTCTTCCTGCTGTTCCATGCTTTGATCCTTTTTGTCCCCAAAATAGGACTCTAAGGTTTGTCTGCTGTCTTTTCCTTGCTTCCTTTGCTTGCTCATGTTGCCACTCAATTACTTGACTTTTGAACTGTTTATCACAGTAGAACTCTCCTTCCAAAGAGGAGAGCTTTGTCCCAAATTGCTGGGGTTTTTGCAGCTGCTGGAGCTATTAGTTGGGTGCTGTCTCTGAAGCCTCCACCAGCTCTGGCACCTGGTCACACAACCCAGGACCTCCACCCTAGACAGCAATCCAGATCCAAGCAGGTTAAAGCAAGAGCAATTACTCCTCAGAATGGTTGCTTGTTCCCCCTACAATCTGCAGCCCAGGAGCTCTGAAAACTCATGGAGGCACATGAAGGCAGCTTCAGGGCCATTGCACCTCTGCCACTTCTCCCTCTGGGGGTAGAGGCTGGACCACACTTCCAGACCTCCTGTTCCCAAAGTCCACATTGACTTCTCACTTTGTCTTTGGCATTTATGTGTTGATAATTCTGGAAATTGCCACAGCTGCTGGTGATCCACTCTCCAGAAGTCCCTCCAGCCTTGGCTGGTCATGGCCACCCTGATGTTAAAACCTCCGGGTCACTCAGGGCTGGCCTTGGCTCCCAGCACACTGTTATGGACCCTTCCTGTGGGCCTGTTGTGCTACCTTTAGTGAGATATGTGTTTCTCTCTGTCACTTTGTGGATTTTGTAGCCCTAAAGTTTGTTTGGAGTCATTTTTATAGGTATTTGAGGTGGTTATGGGGGAGCACAGGGAGTTTTCCTGCTTCTCTGCCACCATCTTGACTCCACCCCGATCAGGGGCTTTTTCAAAACGAGAAAATCACAGGGAAAGGAAGTTGAGGGGCACACAATGGAACCCTCTCATGTGGAGGAGGGAAACAAAATCTGTATTTTCCTGATAAGCAGATAGATAGAAGCAGACATTTTTCATTGCAAAAAGCCTTCTAAATCTCAACTCAGTTCTTTGTCTTTTTTCCTGAAGCCCTAACTGAATAAGCTCTCTCTTTAGGCAAGAGTGACTCCAACAATATTTCTGCGAGGTTGTTGCCTTTCTTGAAAAGCTGGCCAGAGGATCTGTTTTGCTTTTAGTTGGAGCCAGAAAATCAGAACCCCAACTTTGTATCCTTCTAATCAGGAGAAACAGAAGGGAGGGGATCTTGATACTGGGAGAAAGCCTTAAGACTGCTATAAGTGGCAGGGCATGCCCTCACCACACACTTATGGCCCTCCTTTAGTTCCTGTGGGCATTAGCTATCTGCACTAGCATTAGTAGATGGATGCCAGACTGGAAGGGAGGCTTTCCCTAGAATTGGAGATAACTGGCCAACATCAGGAAACATTTAGGAACATGATGTCCACTAAAAGGGCTTTGTCTCTTGTCCCATCATTAGGGTTGATGATGGTCGATCAGGTCATTTTCCTGACATTGCTATAAAATCAGTTTTCTAAATTGAGACCTTCTCTGGGAAAATAAATCTGAGAAATTCATCCATCCATCCAACAAAACTCAAGAAATCAGGAAGCATTTCTTCAGCATATGCTACATGTCAACTGCTGTGCTGGGGGCTGGAGGTACAATGACAAAAATTAACCAGTCCCTGACCCAAGGAACTTCTATAATATCAAGGCAAGCATGTACCCATTCTAAGCACCAAAAGCCCACATACACCAAGCAATACAAGGAAATGGGGGGCAGAATGCAGATTCATGAAGCACCCCCTCCAGGGGAATTGGGAAGGACCTCCTGAAGAAGGAGCCAGGAAGAGACTGCAGGAGCCACAGCATCCTAGGATTTGAGGCAGAAAGATTCCTAGAGGTTACCTAGCCCAATGTATGTATTTGACACATGAGGAAAGTGAGGTTAAATGACTTTCTCTGTGACAGAGCTGGTATTCTAGTCCAGGTCCTCCAGTTCCCAATACAGATCTCTTTCCATGACCTCTGCACAGTCATGGAGATGGGAGATGAGGTCTCCTGGCCAGGAGCTAGTGCACAAATGCAGAAAGAACAGTAGACCCCACCCTCAAAGAGCTTACATTCTCCCAGGGTTAAACAACATAAGGACACACACACCATGCATGCACACACATGTATACCTACATGCATAAATATACACACATACACAGGCATACACACACAATTCAAGCTAATATATGCAGATTCATGAAGCACAATCAGGAAACATTTCTTGAAGGAGATGGCCATTCAGCTGAGCTTTGAAAGGAGCTGGGGTCCTAAGAGGGTGAGGTGAGCAGAAGGGGGGGGGCACTTACCTCAAGCACGGGAACATGGAAAATGCAATGAGCAGAGGAAATGGCCAGCAGGTTCATAAAACCCACAATGACAATAAGAGTAAACCGAGAGAATAAGAATTTTCTCTCTGAAGATGGGGGCCAGAAGCAGGTCAGATCTGAAGGCCCCCAGGAGTGGTCTCAGCCACACTGGTGGCAGCAGGAATAACATAAAAGGTCAAAGGCCATAGCCATAGGGAATGAAGGAGATGATGTAATCTGATCACTGGGGCGGGTACTGCCTCTGGTCTCTGGGAATGGAGTTTTCTTAAATTCAAATCTTGCCAGCAAAAGGGACAGATGGGAAGAGATCACCATCATCACTGGATTAATTAGCACTGCACATTGAGCCCCAGTGACATGGAAGGCTGCCTAGAATGAATGTCCTGGTAACGCTGTGTCACTAATGCGATAAATGAGCCCACTGATCTTCCTAGTGTGTGGACACAGCTCAGAATGGCCAAGGGGCTCCCCTCTCCATTTGTCTCTCCAATGATCTAATGTCTGGCTCAAAACAGAACTATCGGGGAAAATCAGATCATGGAGCTTTCCAGCTTCACCTCAGTGCTGTATTCCAGGGTGAGACAGAATTCATTAGAAGAATAAATCACAGGATTAGCTATAGAAGAAGGAGATTACTCCCCAGGATGGCTGTGATGTAGAGAACATTTCCATCTCCCTCTTTGTCCAGGCTGGGTGCCCTACAGTAAGATTCTCCATCCTCACCATTTCCTTTGGGTGAGCCTGGCCCCTGTCAATGCCCAGCTCCACAGCCACCCCCTTTAATGAGCTTTTTTCAGTTGTTAACTCTCTTCACCTCCATCAGTGTTGCAGTTATTACTGTTTTTAAAGCTCTGCATCTCTATCTGTGAATTTGTGAGAGATACAGCATGGCTTGGTGGTTAGGGCACTACACTGGGAGCCAAGAAAACTGGAATCCTGACTTTGGGAACCTGGCAAGTCACTTCCATTCTCTGCCTCAGTTTTCTCATCTGTAAACAGAGGGCACTAGATTTTCCCTCAAAGATCCCTCTCAGTTTTTTTAAAGCAATTGGGGATAAGTAACTTGTTCAAGATTACAAAGCCAGTTATTTCTGGGTGTGGTGCTGAGTATGTGAGCCCAGATTTGATCCAGGTCATCCTGACAGTGGAGCCGGTGCTCTTAGTCACTGGGCCATCTGGCCGCCCCTGATCCCTCTCAGTTCTAAATGTTTCATCTTATATTGCAGTCCCTGATAGAAGAGAATCTCCTTTAGGGCAAGGACAGTCACTCTTGTATTTTTTTCCCCAATACTTACATAGTAGCTTAATAAATGCTTATTCTTGATTAACTGGAGAAAACAGGTATACTTGGTGTGTTTGTTCCTTAAGAAAACATTAGTTTTTGTTTTATTTCCCCCATGTTGGGCAGGCTAATTGAAGAAACCTTTTGGGGAAATTTTGTGGCCAAGGAGACTGACTCTCTTGACCCTGCACCTTCGGGGCTGGAGAAATTCTTAAATTCAGTGAAGTACACTGGGCAATTGTCTCCTAACAAAGAAGTAGGGCTGAAGAATATTTTGTATTTGCATCCTAGTGTAATATTTCATTTATCACTGATTCATGCAAATACTTGTCAAATGCGCAGCCATCCTCCTTAGCCAGCAGGCAAAGCAGATGGCTGACTTTCGCAGACAAAAAATGCCTGGTATCCTCCAGGGATTTCTGAAGACCAAAAAACTAAAAGTGACTTGGGTCTAAATTCAGGCACCTGAAATGGCAATGGGAAGAATGCAGCTTGGTGAGTCAAAAGGGCAGAGGTAATTGCCCAGTTGTGTGTTCCTGGGAAAGCCTCTTTAGTGCTCAGTTCCTGTTTCCCCATCTGTAAAATAAAGGTTTGCAGACCCGGGTTTGGAGTCAGAGAACCAGTTTCAAATCCTGTCTTTGCCCTTTACTTCCTTTGTGACCTTGGGCTACCCTTGCCTCCTGGGGCCTCAGTCTCCTCATAAGTAAAAGGAAGGGGCTGAACTTCATGGCCTCTAAGTCTTATTCCTGAGCTAGGTCAAGGTTCCGGGGGTACCCAGTCTGATATATTTCATCAGCATGAAGGACACTGAGGAGCACTGGAATTGATCTGGAAATTGATTCTCTCTTATCCTGTGATTCATGAAAAAAAGGCATGTGAGTTCCTGGCAAGTCCCTCTGCAGCTCTCCTTCATTGCAGTCACATAGTTCTAAGAGTTCAGGACTGCCATTTGGCCATTAGGCCCCTGCTCAGGCACGCCCGGGAAGCTGGGCTGCTGTGACTCAAACAGTTTATAGCCATTCCTGGGATGTTCAGAGTGCTGGAGAGGAGCCAGGGATTGCTGAAGGCTTCAGACGGCAGAAGAAAATGTAGCAAAGAAGGAAACAAAGTTTCATCTCCTCCCAAGCCTTGAAAACAGCCACTGGCCACAAGGCAAAGCCCATGCTATTGTTGAGAGGGTCCAGAATCCACTGGCTTTAGCTTGAGTAATGAGCGACTTCCTAGCAGAACACCTTTAGGATGTGCTGGCCACGCCTGGTCACACCTAGCACTCCTGCTGGGCTTTGCTCCAGGTCAGCTCCCTCCCAGTCAGAAACATCTCCCGCTGGAGGATGCTGGGAATCAAGTGTGTCACAGGGGACTTTTGACCCATGCTGCCTTTAACTGGCCTGCCTTAGTTTTCTCAATATCTGTGGGCATCAGCTCCCCAGCGGTGATGAACCAGAGAAGTCTGTGATGTGTCCTGTCCTAGGATAAGCTACACTACCATTCCCTTCCCCCAATGTGACACTCTCTTTCCCACCCTTCAAGGCCCAGCTTGAATGTCCTTTCCTCCAGGAATCACTGGATTACAGACTTTGTTATGAAAGGCTCTTAGATTCAGAGACTAAGAGCAGATGAGATGCTGGCAGTCCTCAAGTCCTTTCCTTCTCTCATTTTTCAGAAAAGGTAACAGATTTGCTCTGGATCACACAGGTGGGAAGCAGAAGGAGCCCAGTCTGAGCCTTGGTTCCAAATCTATGGCTCTTTCCAGCACACTTCCCCACTTGGTGTCTCCCTGATCCCACACACCTTCCCAAGGACTCTGCCCTTCCCCCTCTCAGTCCCCAGAATCCTCACCCTGTCCTGCCCTGTGCCCATCAGGGCCAGCATTGTATCACAAAGGCAGAACAGGGAACATTGGGCCTGAAGGCAGCAAAACCAGGCCTTCTGTAATTCCATGCGTGCTCACTAGCTGACTTACTCCAAGCAAGTCCCTTAACCTCTTGAGGTCTTATTTTTCTCGTCTCTACAATGGGAATAATATAGCCCTTGTCTCACAGGGTTGTTGGGAGGATCCAATGAAATAATGATGAGATGTTTGGCTAATTTTAAAGCACTATGTACATACACAGTAGTCTCATTTAATTAGCGTTATTTGTTTCCATGGCTCAGCATTCTCCCTTCTCCCCTCCCCCACATAGGGACACATTATCATAGAATTGAACATTGTACTTGAAGGCAAGGAAACGTGGGTACAGATCTCACCTCTGCCAATTCCTAACTGAGTGACCCTGGACAAGTCACTTAACCTCTCTGAACCTCAGTTTTCTTGTCTGTAAAAATGATGGAATAACACATGAAGTCCCACCCTGGCAGGTTTGTCAGGGTGAAATTAGATAATGGATATAAGGTGCTAGAATGGGTCGTGAATACTCTGACTTGCCTGCAGCAGATGGTAAACAAACACTTAATGAACTGAACTGATTAATGTTCCCTTTCATGTGGGGAGTATAACTGAATTGGCTCTTTGCTCCCCACTCGCAAGTGCTTAGCATGGAACTTTACACATAGTAGGTGCTCAATAAATGTTTGTTGTAAATACATGTATTTTTTTAAAGTTCTACGGGAATAAAAGAGAGAGAAAGACATTAATCTTCTAAGGAGGGTAATAGAGAAAAACAACTTTCACAAGACTGAGAATAAGGGGATGGCAGACATGCCTAAGGGGGGCTGCAGGGTCCACTGAATGCAGTAATTGGATTCAGTGTAGGGGGGGGCCTGGATGCAAATTATGACTCTTCTTTAACCCTTTGATTTGGGGCAAACCACTTCTCTCATCTTTCAAATGCTGGACAGAATTTGATTTAAACATGAATTAGGCACCCAGTGTATTCCAGGCCCTGTGCTACATCTGGGGAGACACAGCTAAAAACAGGGTCTGTCTATTCTCCTGCAGAGGTCAACCACACAGAGATAAAAAAGTAAAAGGCCGTTGGAAAATGGAAAGGGAGTAGGGAGCTGTGGGACCAGGAAAGGTTCCAAGGCATCCAGGACACCTGCCCTGAGCCCGGAAGGAAGTGAAGCCCAAGCATCTCAAGGGTCCCTTCCTACTCCAAAATCTAGGCCTTTTTTTTTAAGGATTGGAGAAAATTGAGGTTTGTGCTGTTTGTTTTTGAATCTGCCATGACCATAAAAGATTGGGCAAAGATCTTTGTTAAGGCTATCTATCTATCTGTCTGTCTGTCTAGCTAGCTAGCTATCTATCTGTCTGTCTGTCTATCTATCTAGCTATCTGTCTGTCTGTCTATCTATCTATCCATCTGTCTATCTATCCATCTATCTATCTCTATATATCTATATGTGTGTGTTCATACATATCTATATACATATGTGTGTGTTTGGCACAAAGTGTGTTATATCAGGCCTAAACCCTGAGATGTTGCTATGCCCTTGAGGATCATTTAGACTTAGAGTATTCATCATTTGTGAGAAACAAGGCATCTGAATTGTGCAATTATGCAAGAAAAGTTACTAAATCTTACCCTTTGACCCAGAGATCCCACTTTAAAGACTATCTCAAGAAGCCAATTGGCAGGAAGAAAAGACCTGTATAGACCAAAAGAAAAAGTCCCTAGCAACAGTACTGGTGAGAACAAAAAAGCAAACAAAAATAAAAGCTCAAAATGTGGAGAATGATTGAATAAAAGGTGGATAGACTTAATGGAATAAGGCTGTGCTAGAAGGATTAAGAGAGATGATGGTCACAGAGAAGCACAGGAAAACTTGGCTGAATTGGTGGAGAGAGTACAGCCAGGAGAACAGAATACACACTAAGTGTAACATACATGACCACAGCATATGCACCTACTGTATAATGTGCATGCTATACATAATGACTGCAACATACACCCTCATTCTGAAGAGAGTCACTGACCCTGACTTGCACATGAATTGGGTCCAGTCAAGGCTGAGCTGCCCAAAGTCATCAGCCTCACTCATAGTGATGGCCCTGGGGGCGGCGGATGAACTTGGTCTCTTCAATGTCTGACCAAGCTCTCAGCACACCGCAGCACCTGCTTCAGCCATCTTCATGGCCATCGGAACAAATCATTCTCATCCAACTCTTCCACTAGGGGAAGTCTTCCCCTGCTCAGGGTGGACATCTCCCTAACTTACCATCAGTTACCCTCTACCTGGGTCAGCCCACCTGCCAGGTGACCAGGGTGTGGCCATTGTACGTGTTCCAGCTTCTTAGAGCCCCAGGTGAGACATGGGTAGACACTGAAGGTGGGTGAGGAGCCCTGGAAAGGACTCAGCAAGCCCTAGCCCCAGAGATGCCAGTCTTCCTGAACACCCCATACACCCCACTTACATACTGGAATACATCCACTGAAGATGAATTCACACTGAGAAGCAACATCATTTACAATGGTACCTGAGAGTATATATTGATACTATAGAGGGCTGCTCTCTCCTACAAAGGCAGAGAAAAGAACATTGAAATCTGAATTAAGTGAGGAGGGTTCAAATCCTGTCTACTTCCCTACTTTCTATATGTTTGTGACCTTGGGCAAAATATTTCCGCTTTGCCAGACTCAATTCTCTCCTTTGTCCAATGAACAAGTTGGACTTGCTAACCTCTGAAGTCATAGGATAATAGATTCAGAAGTGGAAGATTCTCCTGTAAAGGAGAACTCCGGTGCTTGTGGTAAAACAGCTAGCAGCTGTCTGAGGTAGTGTTTGAACCTGGCCCTAACTGCTGGTCGATTGCTTTCCTTTCCAGTGTCAGTAACTGCTAAGCAATGTTGTTACCATAAATGTATTCATGAAAGGGATTGTGGGGGTGTTTGTTGCAAAGTATCTGGTATATGGGAACAAAAAGTATCTGTATATTGTTCTCAAGGAAACAGTGTTTCTTTGATTTCAACAAGCAACCTCCATGGTGATGGGCCTCGTGGCGACAAGCAGTTATCTCCTTTGAACAGATTCTCTAGGATCATGCAGGGCAGGGACTCCCCTAGTTATCCAGGAAAGAAAGTGGAGTCTAGAATATTGGAGCAATGTGCACGAGGTCACGCCATTCAGGAACGGCTGAGCCCAGATCCCAACTCAGCTTTCCCCCAAAGAGGAGACGGGGGCCAGGAGACAGAAACACCGCACGGTGTGTGCATTGAGTGGGTGCTTGGTAACCCCTTCTTCTAGGAGAGGGACAAGATAGGAGGCAGGATGTGCCCTTGAAGAAGGTCAGAATTCTGGACCCTGCTGGCAGGAGGAGGGACCTCACAGGATTAGGACCCGAGAGATCCGAGTTCAAATTTGACCTCCCACACGCGGTACTTGGCATGTCACTTAACCTGCCTCAGGGCTAATGGCTTGCCCTTCACTATCCATTTTGGAGCAGAGGCTGGAGGGATGTTGGAGAGCAACAGAGAAAGTTCGGTATGCTTATTCCAGTGACTAAGCAGAAACTTGAGGCCCCCAAGGCCATTGTTAGGAAATTGCCCCCTTGCCAAGGAATTTTAGATTGCAATTCAATTCAATTATCCCGAATAAGCATTTCATATGTTCTTATGATAGCCTAGTTGCAGAGAGACTGTCTAGTCCAACCCCCCTTATTGCACAGCTCAGGGGCACAGTGATCTCCCCAAGGTCACACAGTGAGCATGTTGCAAAGCTGGGAAGTCCCAATGTTTTTGTTGTTTGTTTGTTTTGACTCCAAGGACAGTGGGATGATACCCTCCTAAGACCTGATTTTCCTCTTTATTACTTACATAAACAGAATTTGCTGAGGCCTCTGTAATTTTGTCTTTTATTTGCTACAAAATAAACACATCTGAGTTCCTTCCTGTAAGGAAGAAGGCCCATACATAAGTGCCTTTGGTGGAGGGTGAGGCACTGCACCTTGCGGTCTGCCTAGCTCCCTAGTACTCTGGAATACCAAGAGGCTCCTGAGGGTGCCTGGACAGTCTGGTTCAGGGGTTCCTCATCTCTGGGTCATGACCGTTGGCAGGTTTGAGAAAATCTCTGGAGCCCGGCTCAGAAGCAAGTTCTTAAATAATTGAAGGAGATACTAAATTGCAATTACAGGTTCATGCAAATTAAGATGCATTTTTTCCCTAATCAAATTCACAGACGCCATGAAACAGGTCCAAGGGCCTCAGGTTAAGAGCCCCTACTCTCCCTACCCCCCAACTTTTGTAGAGGAGGAAAACGACGTGCTGAGCATTGCTGGCCCTTGGATTCCAGGTGCCTTCCTCATCATACTCAGCCCCACGGCCTCAGGGACTCTGCCAAGGGCCTCGTGGAACTGGCATCATTGCAGAAGATTTCAGAATCACCTGGAAATGCATGAAGCGATGGGAAGGGAAGGGAGCAGAAACAGGAGAGCATGGCACACAGTGCTTCAGCATGAGCAGCTTGGAATGGCTTAGCCCTGCTCAGCAGCACGATGATCTCAGGCAGAGAGTGCCAAAGGGCTCATGAGCAAACACGCTCTCTGCCTCAGAGAGCGAACTCGCATTGTCTGAACACGGACTGAGGCAGGCTATTTGCTGGGTTTGTTCTTTCCTTTTTGCTATTCTTGTTCAGGTTTTCTTGTACAAAATGTCTACTGTGGAAATGTTTTACATGATGGCACGTGTACAAGCTATATCGAACTGCTTACTATCTCAGGGAGGAGAGAGGGGAAGGAAAGATAGAATTTGAAACTCAAATCTTAAAATTATTTTAACATGTAATTGTGGGAAAAAAATTATTTTTAAAAGTTTGAAAAATAATTATTGAGAACCACCCCCCTCTGGGGCGGCTAGGTGGCACAGTGAATAGAGCACCAGCCCTGGAGTCAGGAGGACCTGAGTTCAAATCCAGCCTCAGACACTTAACACAAAAACTAGCTGTGTGACCCTGGTCAAGTCACTTAACCCCAATTGCCCTCCAAAAAGGAAAAAAAAAAGAGAGGAGAGAGAGAGAACCACCCCCCTCCAAGAGCTTTTGTTTCTGTGGGTTACAACTATCAAAATTGACATTATTAGAAATGAAAATGTCTTCATATTATTATGAAAGTAATTTAGACTTCACAGATCCCCTGAAACATCTTGGAGTCCCCCAGGATGACAGAGGCCTGTCAAAAAGTCACTTTCTAATGCCTCTTCCCCAAACTTAAGGTCAAGGAAGGTAATGTTGCTCAGTCTCTCTGGTCATTGCATGTGTCAAGACCCTTGTTACAAAAAAACAAAACCCCAAGAATCCAACGGTGTGCATAAGGTGTTGAGCTCTCCTCCTCTGTGAGCCATGGGCTTTCTCAGATGGGGGTCTAGTTGAAAGGCAATCCCTGACCTCAGCACAGTTCTATGGTGCAGAGGAGATGAACTGTTAACAGACTCTCTTCTGGTATCACAATTTCAACACACCCAGCTAGTGATTATTCAGAATTGGAACAGTATTTGAGAAGGATGATATGGACAGAGGCCTTTTTAGCAGCAGAAAAGGAATTGAAATCATTTCCAAGAAAGGGATCTGTTCAACATCTCAGATTTCCCAAAATACACACATACATATATACATACATTCATGCATGCATATATACATGCATATATATCAAACAATCAAATAGATAAATGAATTAATTACTTAACTAATTAATAGAAAGAACTCGAAAAGCCAGGAGTCTGAGTTAAATCTGATGAGATGGAGTTGAATAGGAATCAAGGTAAGATCTTACACTCAAGTTCCAAAAATTGTCTTAACAAGTATCAATGGAGGAAAGGCATGATTATATGAAGTTTTTCTGAAAAGGATCTGGGGGTTTTAGTGGACCACAAGCTCAGTACAAGTCAGCAATATGATGTGGCAACTGAAAGAGCTATTGGGTCCTTCAAAAGAGGCAAAATTTCCAAGAATAAGGAGGTGAGAATCCCATTGCCATCTGCCCATGTCAGACCACATCTAAAAGGTTATTTTCAGTTATAAGCAGCCCTGTTAGGAAGGACATGGATTGATATTGTTCATCCTTCATTTTCACAGAGGACCAGTCATGGGGTCTTGACTTGAGCATGAACTGGATTGAAGTAAAGCAGAGCTGCACAAAAATCACCAGCCTCGCTCTCTCTTCCAGAGTCATCAAAGTCCAGTGACAGGACAGAGGCAGGACAACATGGATTGAGGAGAAAGCATCCAGAAGAAAGCAGAGAAGAGCCTTGAGCCCATGTCATGAGAGGATTGGTTGAAGGAAATATGGGGCTATTTAGCCTAGAGACAAGAACATGAATTTGGGGGAGGGAGGGAGAAACGTGATCTTGTATTTAGAGCTGGAAACTATTTCAGAGACCTCCAGGTACAACCTCCTCATTTTACATATGTGGAAACTGAGGCATACAGAGGTGAAGGGACATGCACAGGGTCATAAGACTAGGAAGTGGCAGGGCTCACATTCAAACCTGAGTCCTAGGACCCCTAGTTCTGCTCTCCCTTCCTTCACTCATGCTGGGTCAATGTTAATGATCTCCTAGAAGAATATGGAGATTCCTCTGTTTGGACCCTGAGGACAGAACCAGGAGCTTCTGGAGCACTTACAAGGAGTCAAATGGAGGCTTGATGTCAGGAAAACCATTCCTGGGAATGGGAATTGGTCCCTGGAAGAAGCAGGCTCCCATCCCTCTCACCAGATGTCTTCCTGCAGATGCTGGATAACCACCCCCACCCCCACCCCAATCAGGTGTTCTGTCAAAGGGAACCTTAGTCAGGCCACCCCAGTCCTGATGAGGTCTGTTCTGGGATCTGTGATTCTTATATGGGCTTTTACCAGAGAAAGGGCCCCCAGGAGGCCACAGCTAGAAACAAATCCCCTGTAGGGACAATGAAAATACACCTGTGAGCTTATGGAAGAGCAGGGAAAGACCCTGGATCCTCAGATTTTAAACCCCTAACCTCAGTTAAAAGACAGAGCTCTTTCAGGGTGCTCACAGCCAAGAGGCTACCAGTAAAACAAAATTCCTTTCCTTAAGGGAGGAGCAGACCTGACCTTCCAGGTGTGCTTATCTGGACTCATCTAGGCATGGGGTGATGTATGTTTGCCGGGTACCAGATGCAATGAGCAAAGGTGTTTGGGTCTGTTTCAATGGCAAAGGAGAGTTCATTTCAAAATGAGTTTCTGTTTCACTGAGGCATATGTAGATGACAAAGGATTGCAGAAATGAAATTACTGGCAAGGGAGGTGCTGGTAAACAACAAATTTCCCTTCACCTCCCCAGCCACTCCCCATAGGTGGCCAGCTCTTTCCCCATTGACCCCACCCCTTTTCCTTTTCCTGTTCTCTTCCTCCCTCCCTCCCTCCTTTATTCATGATGCATTTTCTTCTCTCTCTCTCTCTCTCTCTCTCTCTCTCTCTCTATATATATATATATATATATATATATATATATATACATATATATACACACACATATTATGTATCTATGTGCATATATATAATATATAATGTTTATTTTTCTTTTATGCATTAAAAATATAAAAATATTCTTCTGAGGATGGCCAAAAAGATCCATGACACATACTGAAACATTACTATTCCCCAGATCTAGCTCATATTCCTCATTTTATGTATGGCTAAACTAAGTTAAAGTGGCCTTCTAGGTTGAGTGATATGGCATGTTCCTACTCCGAGTTGGAGATTCTGGAATTGTCTGGGGGGGAGCACATGGGTTTCCCACCCTGCCCCCAACTCTCCCTCGGCCTGTAGGTGAAGTCCAATTGTAACCCTAATGCTACTGTCAATAGTTACTCAATAAATTTATAAACCTTACCTTTCCCCCCACCTTTGCCCAGGTGAAACTTTGCCCCATAACACCACCTTTAGAGTAGATGAAGAAGTGGCAGACCCATAGCAGCACTTGTTTCTTTTTGTCCTAACATCTAAGATATCTTTGAAATTCTTAGTAGCATGAGCAAAATGGAAGAAGTATCCAAGTATACAACTAATCCCTTCAACACTGCATGGATCTGTCCCTTTTTTCAGAATAAGTTCACACACACATACACACTCACACACACTCACACATACACACACACTCAAACACTCACACACACACTAACACACTCACATACTCACACATACATACCCACACACTCACACACACACACACACACACACACACACACACACACACACAAACAACACAGGCCACAGTCTTCCTAGAAATTAGTGGACGCTCTTGAAGCATTTCATGGCCTCAGATCTCACCCCCTCAAAGCCAACCTGGTCATGAGCTACTCTAAACACAGCTCTCTGTAGTCTGAGGCACATGGTCCTTCCCTGGGCCTGCCATACCAGTTTGGTAGGGCTCACTCTCCTTTGACAAATCCTCCAAGAGCTCGAGGTCACTTTCATGACATGATAAGGTTCCAAAGGAGCTGGAAGAGTTAATTCCTGAACTTTGGTTCAATCTTTCCCCAGTTGATCAAGCTGTTATGGTTGCCATTCTGATCTTTAATGAAAAGGTCCATTGGACTATTCCAGTCAGGAAGGTAGTTAATGCTGAGAGAATCCATTTTTCCACATGGGAGAGGAAGAAAACAGGGGCAGTGGATATTAAACCACCAAGGAGACAGACACACAGGCTAAACTGAAAGTGTGGGACCACAAGATTCCAGACTATTCCTACCCACAATTGATTCTTCCTTCTTTCTGCCCATGTTTTCATCTATAACATAGCCACTTAAAGGTTTTAAACAAAGTCATTAAGTTTCTCTCCTACTATCCAGATATCCCAAATCCCTCATCAGTCTTCAGTCTATTCAGAACTATGGAGAGAGGTGTACCTATCTGTAAAAAGGGATGGAGAAAGATTCCACTAATTGAGTCTCTCTTGTTATGTACATTTATTTTATGTCTTAATAAAATTCTTGTGTTATTGGTTTGGTTCTCTTGGTAAAAGAGAGTGCTTTATTGGTAGTCTTATAGCTATTATTTGCATAATTGGTTAATCAAAACAGAGAAATTGAAACTAGGAAAAATGACAGGAGGTTGCCAATGTTCTCAAAGACTTTAGGGACCCAATTGTTACACAGCAGTTCAATGGAATAGCAAGTTATGTATAATAGATTTTCAGTTTCATGTGCAATCTTTTTTTAATCATTATTCTATGTTATGAAAATGCTTGTTTTAATCCATGCATTAAAAAAATGAAAGGAAAAAAAGAAAAAAATGGTCCTGAAAAATTAATATGCCAGCTCTTTTATTCACTATGCCTCCACAATATTTCTAAGCTGATTACCATCCATCCCCACATCAGCTCTCCCAAGGCCCTCACTCCAGGTCAGGATGCATCACCTGATCCTCCCAAGTGTCTCCCTGTCTCCAGTCTCTCCCCCTCCCCATGAGTGCCAAAAGGGTTTCCTGGACAGTCCTGACACAGTCATTCCTGTAGAAGAAGCTTCAATTGCTTCCAATTATTTTCAGTCTAAAATGTAACCTCCTGTCAGATATCTCAGGTCCTTTACAGGCTGGTTTCAGCTGACCTCTCCTTGGTTGTTCTGAATTACTCTTTTTCATGTACTCTAAACACCTGCCAAAGGGGCCTGCTGGTCAGAAATGGTCATCCCTTTCTTTCCTCTGTGCTTTTGGAAAAGCTATTCCCCATCCCCAAGTACACAGTCTTCTTACTTCGACCTTAGCTAGTAAAACCATCAATTCCTTCCGGGTCCAGGTAGAGTAGCAGCTCCTAGGTGAGACCTGTTCTTACTCCCTTTGCCCCAAAAGGTCTGAGAGCCCAAAAGTGGCCTTTGCCCACCAGATTTCCACTCTTTGCTCCCCCTTCTCTACTGTGCTGGGAGCTGAATGGGGGGCTCTGTGGGTGCACTTGAATGGAGGGCAGTCTTCCATGCAGGGCCTTCCAAGGGCTGCCTGACAGACTGGTGGACATGACAGACATTTTTCAGAACTATTTCCTTTTCCCAACACAGTCAGCCTATGGCATTTGTGCTTGTACTCATTAGCACTGAACTGTCACTAGGCCAGGTGTCTGGCTAAGTTGTTTTCCCTCTTCTGAAGAATTCTGAAATGATATGGAGACACTGTAAGAGGAAGCTCCTCTAAGGAGATAAACTGTGAAAATGTGTTAAAACCAACCAACAAGGTAGTGAGTTCAAGGATGGATGCCGGGGGAAGCAATGACTGCAAATAATCAAATGCAATTCCCATATCCTTTCTTGGTGCAGAGATCCCCCCAAATCATAACCTAATCAGTGAAAAAAAAATGGAGACCCTTGGAGCAATGGAATGCCATCTTTCTTTACTAATGGCTTGTCCTGCCTTTTGGGAAAGCAGTCCTTTGCTTTTGACACTTGGAAGGGTCAGAATTCAGTATTCTGACCACAATTCCTTAAAAGTTCTTGGGAGTTCTTATGGTGGTTCTAACTTTGGTGAATGAAGCTGATGTGATTATCCCATTCACGGCCCTAGAAGAATTTCTTCAAGGAAAGATGCAGATGATCTGGATGGTTGGATAATAGGTTTCTGTTCTGTCAACATGTCCTTCAGTCAATGGGTCAACTAATGCTAGTTGATCGACTTACTGACTTCACTGGATCAATTTCTATGAATTGCCTTCCCCACTAGATTGGAAGCTAAAGAGAAGCTTAATCTTAATGAAAAGATAAATGTCCTAACAATGAATTATCCAAAATTGGCATCACATCCAAAGGGCAGTGGGGTTCCTCAGGATATCATAGGGTCTTGGAGCTGGAAGGGGCTTTGGAGGTGAATGAGTCCAACACTCTCAAATGATGAGCCAGTGGGCCCGCCCCCCCCCCAGGGATGAAGAGTGCCTGAGGCAAAATCTGAACTCAAATCTTCATGAAGGAACAAATGATTTCCCGAAGTCAAAATGATCAAAAGTCCAGTTCTTTATCCATTATGCCACACACTTTAGGGGGCGTGTTTCAGTCAGTCCATCAATAAACATTTATCAAGCACCTTCTATATGCCAGGCATTGTGCTAAGTGCTGGAGATACAAAAAGGAGAGGGTCAAAAAGAGCTTACAGTCTAACACACATGCAAAGAAATGTACACAACACATGCTGCATACAAGATAAATAGGAAATGACGGACAGAGGACAGGTGCTGACATGCAGAAGTGCTGGGGAGATCTGAGCTGGAGCCAGTGGCTACCGAGGTTCCTCCAAACTTGGGGAATCCAGGATTCCAGGGTTCTGTGTCCTTTTGCATGTCCTCTATACACTCGAATGCCGATTCTACACACTCTGGGTAGGTGAAACCTTCTCTTGAGTGACCCGTCTCTATGATCTTAAATAGCCAAAGACAGAAGGAGTCAAGATTAGTTTCTTGCAAAAGAAATGGTCTTCGAACACTCATGATTGTCAAAAAGTTCACTCACAGAGAAAGCCAACCTATGTTAAACCAAATGCCCAGCAGTGTACTCAGTCCTCTCCCTGTCTCTCTGTCTCTGTCTCTCTGTCTGTGTCTGTCACTCTCTATCTCTTTCTCATATCATATCATCATAATATATCATAAAGTACCTAGATTTTGCTCTTTAGATCCCTTCTAAGGTCCCTGTCTTCCAGTAAGGTAAGCCCTCTTGACTTGACTCCCCATGGCCACCAGTCACAATGATTGGCCATCAGTTCACCCACACACATACCTGATGTTATGTAGACAAACACCCACAATTGCTGTTCTTCCTTTTTGCCTCTGCCACAATTATCATCACCCCCGCCACCTGTCAGAAATGGAAAAGGGAAGTGGAGCAATCTGGGCCATGGTGACTCACAAAAACATCATCTGAGTTCACCAAAACTATCCAGGCACTTGTTGGGAAACCATAATTTATGGCACCAATAGAAGAAGCGACATGATGGAGTCCAAAGAGTTGGACATATATTAAAGAGCTGATTGAATTCAGATCTTGCCTCTGCCGGTTCCTTGTTCTGTAACCACTTCATGCTTCTAAACCTCACTTTTCTTATCTGTAAAATGGAAACGATGATGTCCACACTACCCTACAGTGTTATGAGGATGCACTTAGATAATACACCATGCCAGCTTCTGGTGGTTTCTTCTTGGGAGACTTGAATATTTACAGAAGAAACAAGCTATCCAACAATATAAAAATCAGTGTACTGTTATTTGGTTCCCTTGAACTCACACAAGGAAAGGTACTTTGTATGAAACAACAGTGGAGAAAGCAAATATAGGGAAGTAGTTAAAGGGGGCACACTCGCCCTAGTTTTAGCAGAGCAGACCAATGGGGTGGGCACTCTAGAACCTGAGAGCAGCAGACACTGTCTGAAGATCCAACCATGTAATTCAAGGACACACTGGGGAAGTATTCCAACAGGGTGCTCCATAAGGACAGCTGGAGAGACAAGGATGCAGCTCTGCCTCCCAAGGAATGGGATACATTCATCCACCAAGTAACAAGCATCTAAAAATGCCTACTATGCGCCATCTGCCACTCAGTCAAGTGCAGTGTCTAAGCCTGGGCAATATTTTAGGCTACTGCAGGAGAAGGAAGGAGGTTGAGAAGGCAGTAAGAGGTGACCTGAAGACAAGGCCAGGGGATTCCTATATTTTGCCAGGTCAGTGTAGGCAAGCCTAGGTTCAATTCAATTCATTGAATAATAATTAAGTGCCTACTATGTGGCAGACACTGAGCTAAGCAATAGAAGATACAAAAAGAGGCAAAAGACAATCTGTGCCTTTAAGGCACTTACAGTCTAATGAGGACGACAGCCTGCAAACAATCACAGAGAAAGTAAATGATGTACAGGACAGCTTGGGAGGCAGTGCGCTGAGAGGGGTGTAGAAGGAGCAATTTTGGTTAGGACTCAAAGGAAGCGAGGGTGGTCAGTGGTCAGACCAGGCGAGGGAGGACATTACAGGTGAGGGGGGCAACCAGAGAAATGCCCAGAGGTGAGAGATGGCACGTCCTGTTGGTGGGATAGCCAGGAGGCTGGTGTCACTGGATCTGGATCCAAGAGTACATGGCAGGGAGTGAGGTGACCCCATCCAACACATCTGGTCCCAGATGCAGAAGAGGGTCAGGTGTGTGTGTGGGGGGGAGGGTAGTGTGCCTCATTCAGGCTCTTCTCACTGCTTGCCTGCTTCCAATGTCACAGGCAGGTAGGCTGTGGAGAGTTACAGAGCTGGAAGCCTCAAGCAAGGAAGATGGTCCGCAAAAAGGGAAGGGTCCGGGAAGGGCCACAGTGAAGGAGCCTGCTTCAGGAACAGCCACCCCTAGAGGCTGGAGAGTGTTTCAGATTCTCCCAGGTTTGTAAAGGGCATCATAAACCAAAGTATTTCCTCATATGAATATCGACCCCTTGAGGGTCACCTCCATACAGCCTTCCCTGCTTGCCCCAGTAGTTAGCCTTGCTCCCCAAGCTGTTCTGTATTTATTTTGTATTTCTTCTCTGTTTACTCATTTCTAAAACCATTGCATCCTCCTGGTGGATGATAAGCTCCTTAACCCTTGAGCTCAGGTATCAGCTCACGCTCCTCTGTGTCCCTAGCACCAAGCACAGCGCCTGGCACAGTTGGTGCTTCATGGATGCATGCTGATTGGCTGATTGCTTATTATTCACTCCCTGCACGCCCAGTATCACTCTTCATTTTCCCTCGTACTGGCATGTTCTTGTCCAGCCATCTATACCGTCACTGCCCACTTTGCTTCTCCCCGTGTGTCACCACCCCTCCTCTTTCTCTGCTCCTTTCCTTGGGGGGTGACCCCTGCCTAGAATACCTTCCCTCATCATTTCACTCCTTCTGAGCTCTAGTTTCCTTCAAAACTCAACTTAAACTCCCCCTTTTTCTTCTTTAATATTTTTGCCCAGTTAAATGTTAAAACAATTTTAATATTCTTTTTTTTATTTTAAGTTGCAAATTCTCTCCCTCCCTCCCTTCCCTACCTCATTGAAAAGGCAGGGAATTTGCCATGTCTAGCCTGTGCTAGACATGTGACTCCCCCCCTTCCTTCAAGGAAAATGTTTTCTAATTGCCCAAAGTCAGTGTATCCACACCCACACATGCACACTCCTTACCAACACACATGCTTACACACACACGCATGCACTCAGAATCATCATTTATTTTGTATGTATGTATTTATATGGGTACATGTTGTCATCCCCTCATGCCTAGAACATAAGCTCCTGGAGGGCAGAGGCTAAACTATTTTTATCTTTCTGTATATGCCCAGTGCCTGACCTGTAATAGTCACTCGATAAATGCTTGTTGATTGAGTAATAAATATTACCAAGTATGATGTGAAAGGCTAGCTGAGAGGTCAAAGTAAAGTTTGGGAGAGAGGGATGGTATGGGTTCAAGCCTCATATTCAATGGGATATTCAACAGAAGGAGGATTCCCTGGTAGAGGAGCTGCTAGTATGCAAGCACCTCTACCAGTGCAGGTTGGCACCTTCTCTGCTCCTTCCAGCTTTACAGATATTGCCCAAAGTCCTTAGAGGTTAAGTGACTTACCCAGGATCACACAACCATTATAGATCAGAGGACTTGGACCCATGTTTTGCTGACTTTGAAGTCAGTTTTCTAGCCCTACATCTGCTGCTTTTCTCATGGAATTTTCCTCCTTTAAATTAAAATTTGCACATTGCCTTTCCCCACTATAGGACTATAACCCCCCTCTGATTTTCCCATTTATGCAGAATATTGGAATCCATGCCCTTGAAGAATATTCATTTCCCTCCTGCATTTTTGACCCAGTTACATGTTGAAAGGGGAGCAGAGCTAAATAAAGGGAAGGAGGCTTGGGAATGACAGCTGAGCCGGTAGTGGGGGTGGGGGGATGCTGGCCAGAGCCATGCATGGCCCCCTCCCCGTCAGTAGAGCCCCCTCCTCCCTGAAGACTTCTCCAGAACTGGGGGCCTGGGCAGGAAGAGGTTAAAGTGAGCGCTGCTGAGATGAATCATGCATTTCCTCTGAATCCCCGAGTCTGAACATGGCTGGTGGCACTGCTTTACATACTCAAGATGAGATCCTCTTGAATTCATGCAACATAATGAAAGCATTAGCATTCCACATCTGCAGCTCTGGTGTTCGGAAAAGCAAAAGCAAGGATGCAAAGCCGCATTGGATTTGAATTCGGCCACTGGCTGTGGCAATATTCTGGGCCTTACTTTCCCCACCTGTAACATGGGGATAAAAATTCCTGTCATACCCACAGTGCCTCAGTGCTTCTGAGGCTGTTGTGAGGCATAGGTGAGATCATCAAGCACTTTGTAAACCTGGGAGAGCTATGGATTTGTCGGGGATTGTGACTGCAGTGACATGAAAGGAGCACACTCATTCCCCGTGCCTCGCGGCTTTGTTCTACGGGGCTCTGCAAACCTCCAAGTACATGAGTGGTCTCGACAAGTTTGTAATTGAATGAAAGGGGCTGCCCATTGCCCACTTACACGCGACTCTAAGCCATAGTCTTGACCTTGGGGAGTCTCCTGCTCTTCCCAAAGAGCCCAGAGCCCTGGAACCCAAGTCTGGGCAAGTCTCTGCTCCACTCCCTGCTCTGGCCATTGCCCACTGGGGGATCCCCAGCAAGTGGCTTTGCTCTTCTCCATGTAGTTGTTCACCTGTAAACAGATGAAGTCAGAGTGTTTGCACTTCCGTCTTCGTGCGGTGGCTGGCAGCCAAGCTGCTTTGTAAACCCTTCCATGCCATGTAGATCCTCATATTGCCTAGGAAATGAAGAGGAAGGGCTCGAAGTCCCAGCGTGAGATCCACAGTGACTAAAGCAGAGAAGAGTCTGGCCTCAGGTTCTCTTTCTTACCGTGAAGGCCCCTGCTAACTTGGACTTCCATGAAAACAGCTGCCATTTCCATGGTTCTGATTTACATAACACATGGCTTCCTGGGAGTCCAGGAGTGGGGCATGCTGAATATTCCTCTTCTCTAGGAAGAGATAGAAGACTTTTCCATACATGCCGAGGCTTTCCAGCTGGCAAGGGCCTCAAAGGTCATCTCATTATCTGACTCCTGAGCCCTCAGCAATCTGATGAAACTTAGGAATGTCTCACAGTGATGATTTTCAGTACATGAAGTAAAATACATGGGGCTACAAAGGAAACCAATGATTTTGAAATAGTTACCCAATATTTTTTGTAAAGATTCCTCAGACTTTAGGTTTCAGCTCAATTCAGGTGGTGTTCAGTCGTGTCTGACTCTTTGTGACCCCATTCAGGGTTTTCTTGGCAAAGACATTGGAGGGCTGGGCCATTTCCTTCTCCAGCTCATTTTACAGATGAGGAACTGAGGCAAGCATGGTGAAGTGACTTGATCAGGGCTAATTTTACAGATGAGGGAACTGAGGTCTAGACAGAATTGGGGATCTGGAAGGATTCCTGTGTTTTCCCTACCACCCTGTGGGTTTGGAAATCAGCTGCCTGGGGAACATGGCAGAAGGCTAAGGGTGTGGGGTGGGTAGGGAGGAAACCACAACTGTAAGAGGCAAACAGAAGAAAGGTCTTTCCTTTGTATTCCTTAATGAGATAAGTAGCGCTTACTGAAATCTTTCCTCACCACCTCTGTCTCAGTGGCCCGTATGCCTCAAAAATGAACACGAAAGCGACCTTAAGTTAACTAACTATAGTCATGGGCAGGCTAGTTTCCAGGAACTGCCTTCTTCCTCCCTTCCTTATTCTGTCTTCATGCTTTGCCATGCTGCTGAGCCCACCTCCGGTGAGGGAGGGCATGTTTGCTTTCCTTCTTTCCTCTGTCCTGGCAGTTAAGTGGCAGTTAGGACAGAGGGTCTGGCTTGGAGTCAGGAAAATTCTTCTTCCTGAGTTCAAATCCTCCCTCAGACATTTATTAGCTGTGTGATCCTGGGCAATTCACTTAACCCTGTTTGCCTCAGTTTCCTTATCTGAAAAATGGGCTGGAGAAGGAAATGACCATGTATCTTTGCCAAGAAAATCCTAACTGGAGTCACAAGGAGTCAGACATGACTGAACAACAACAAACTAGAAAGCTTAATGATAAGACATTTAAAATTATTTCAGTTCAGTCTCAAAAGAGCTTAATGTTGCCAAATATGGAGACTTAGTGACAGGGCATTCAAGAAGTCTATAATATACAATATAGATACAACAGGGGTAAATGCTCATCCCCCTGATCTGCTGGACTTGGTTTCAACCAAGGACCTAGGCATGTGTGTCTTGACTGTGTGGGAAGGGCCACATGCTCTGGCCCTGGTGATGGAAAATGCAGGGACCAAGCAGGAGACCCTGGACCTGTATATCCTTATGGAAGTGGTCCACTGATGAGTCAGATCATTTCTGGCCTGATCACAAGGGACCTGGAGAGTGTGAGCATCTAGTCAGTCAGTCAGTCAGTCAGTCAACAAGCATTTATTAGGCACCTCCCATCTGCCAAGAATTGTCCTAAGTGCTTTAGCCAAAGCCAGTCCCAGCCCTCAAGGACCTCACCATCTAATGGGGGAAGCAATGTACAGATATGTCCAAACTAACTACACAAAGGACATATTGGAGCTACCCATTCATTCACTCATTCAATAAACATTTATTAGGTGCCTACTATGTGGCCGGCACTGGGTATACAGAAGAGGTGAAAGGCAGCCCCTGCTCCCAAAGAGTTCATAGTTTTATTGGGGAGACAAAATAGAAACAAATACATACAAAGCCAACTGTCCACGGGACGGATAATGGGCAGAGGGAAGGTGCTGGAATTGGGGGGCTGGCTGAGGCTTCCTGGGGGGGAGGGGAGATTGGTGAGGAGATGGAGGATTGGCCAGGAGAAGCAGGAGGGCTGGATTCAGCTGGCAGCTCTGCCATCGACTAGCAGTAGCTCTCAGAAATTACTTTCCTTTCCCTGATCCCTGGAAATCTGTCCAGGCAGACTGTACTCTCCCTCCCAGGTCCCTTCCAGTGCCTTCATTCTGTGGCTATGTGTGATTACCCTCCATGGCTCACAGAAAAGTGCGTTAAAATTTGAGAGCAGAGAACGATGAGAATCAGGACTGATCTGGAGTTGGGGTCCTGGGTTCAGGTCTCAGCTCTTCTACTTGGGGACCCTGAGCAAGTCCCTTTGCCCCTTCTGGCCTCAGTAAAATGAAGGACTTGTTCCAGACAATGACCAAAGTCCCTTCCAGCACCAAACCTTTGGGCGCTGACCACATGGTGCCACAATGGTGTTTGAGCTAGCTGGAAAGCTTGTGTCATTGTGTCTGTCCCTCTTTTTCAAAGAGGACCATGGCATCAGGAAATGCTGACACGACTTGCAGTTGACTTAGATTAGAGTGAGAGAAGGCTGGGCAAGGTCACCAGCCTCACTTGCTCCTCCAGAGTTATATGGGTCCAGTGAGCAGAAATTCATCAGGATGACTGGAGATGACTAAGGATGCAATGGGAGACCCTGGCCCTTTTAGGCTAAGGCCTTTTCAGGTACTCACTTAGAGTGAGGTAACGCCCAGTCAGCTGTAGCCCCTTCAGAACCAGAACATGGCCCTGGGGATACCAGGATGCTCATGGAGCTTCACCTTGAATTCAGAGATTGTCAGGAGAGTTCTTAAAATAAAGAGCTTGTAAAAACATAGCTTGATGCTTATGTCCCAACCTATCAGATTGCTCAAGAAGTTCTCCTAAAATTAGCCAGTGTGGTCATGGACAGAGCTCATTCTGAAAGCCCTGGCTGTCCCTGCAGCCTCTGCCATGGCCAGATGCCACAGAAGCTGCCTCCTAAACTATGATTGATGGTGAATCAGTGACTGATGGAGGCCTCTCATTCCTTCAGGGCAGGAGGAGGCCAACAGGTGTCACCACATTTCCCTTCTCTGTAAGCAGAAAGGGAAGCTCAGATCAGGCCTTTTGGCAAAAAATCAGAAAGGGGAAAAGAATGAAAGTATTTTCTTTTAAAATTCTAATGGGAAACTCTCCAGGTTGCAGGATGAACAGCAATGCCACACTTGGTCACTTTTATGTAGAATACATGAAGTTTTTGTTCTCAGACTGTTAGCCTGGAATGGGATAGAAATCAGGTCCGGGAGCCTGGAAGGTCAGTGCCCCTCCTACCTCCCACATTATCTGCGCTGGAACTCCATATCTTCTCTCAGGGTTTGGGGCATCTCACTAGGACAGGGGTTCTTTGGACCCCTTTGTCTGTCAAACTGTTGAAGTCTGTGATTCCCTTCCCAGAACCAAGGTTTTAAATGAATAAAATAAAATATAAGGAGAAAACCAATTATATTGAAATATAGTGATTAATATTAGGTTGGGGATGAAGGTCTCAGACTCTGGGTTAAGCATGCCTGATCTGAGGCAGCTAGGTGGTGCAGTGAGTACAGCGCCAGCAATGGAGTCAGAAGGACCTGAGTATGGATACAGCCTCAGACACTTAACACACACACCCAAAAAATCTAGCCGTGTGACCTTGGGCAAGTTACTTAACCCCAATTGCCCTCCAAAAAGAAAATAAAAAGAATGCCTGATTTAAGATGGTAAGTTCTAGATAAATGGCCTTCTCCATTTGATGAAGGAAGTTACCACACTGGAAGTTTGCTGCATGGATGGAATCATGAATCTATAACAACAACAAAAAATTCTATGATTATTTTAAAATGTCTGAACACCAGGATCATGGACTTGGAAATAGAAAAGTCAGTAGAGATACTCTAATACAATGCCCCCATTTTTTATAAGGAAACTAAAGCTCGCCAGGTCAAAGAAATCACACAGAGAAAGACTGATGGATTTTGAGTCTGAAGATCCTGGGTTCAAATCTCAGCCACTTTAAAAGGTCTAGCTTCAACCTCCTTATCCACATAATGAGGAGCTTGGGCTATGTGACTTCTATAGCCCTTATAAAATAATGATCCTGTGATACTTAATCATTTTACCTCCCTGAACCTCAGTTTTCCATCTTGTAAAATGAGGGGATTGGATTAGATGGCTTCTAAAGTCCCCTCTTACACAGGATCAAATGAAACAAGATCTGAACACAGACCCTGTGACATCAAAGCCTTCGGACTTCCCATGACCACAGGCTGCCTCTCAAGCTTTCCTGAAAGGCTGCTTGCTAAGAACAGAACAACTCAAATGGGAAATAGTATGTGACAATTCTTCCTTAAGGGTTCTCACATCATATAGACCTCCTGCCTTCTGGCAAAGTAACAGTAGGGAATCTCTCTCAAAATGCCTCTTTTTTTTTCTTTGCAGAGACAGAGAGTCAGAAGACAGAGAGAGACAGAAAGACAGACAGAGAGAGAAACACAGAAAGACAGAGCTAGAGACAGAGAACTGCTTGATCCTGAGCTTTCCACCCCTCCCTCCCACCCCCATCTCTATTCTATTTGCCATCAGGCAATCCCAAACCCAATTCCTATCTGAACCTCCCTGATTCTGAAACATGATTCCACCCTCTTGAGTCCTTGAGTAGGATGACTGAGAATGAGGGAAGCTTGGAGGGAGAAGTTGGAAACACAGGGAGAAGGAGGAGTCAGGCTTTATGTATACAGACCAGCTTAGCTTATGAAAGAAAGTCTTTGGCTAGCTGAGGTTTTACAAAGCAGCGACTGGAGATCAGCCCTGGAGATGCTGCTTTAGATGTCAGAACCGATGAAAACTGAGGCACTTCACGAGTCATCTGGTCCAACTGTCTCCTTTTACATGAGAGGAAAATGAAACCCAGAGATGTTTGGTGACCTGTCAGTAAACAGTCACTCACCAAGAATCTAAGAAGCATTTTCTGCGTTGGGCTCTGGTGCTAAGTGCTCAAGATACAAGGAAAGGCAAAAAGCAAGCAGTCCCTGGCCCAGAGGCACTTACCTTCCAATGAGAGAGACAATATGCGAGAACAAGGAGCTGGCTGGAGTTCCTGCAGTGAATCTGGGTTAGAGATGAGGCCAGAAGTCTGAGTTCTGGGGGCTAAATCAAAGGATGATCCCCCTACCCTGCCCATCCCACCCCTGCTACCCATTCTCTTAGGCTTCTGTATGTCTGACCAAGGGACCCAGAGGTCCCTGGAAGCTTCCAACATCTCCCTCCCCAAAATGATACATTCAGGACCCCAAAACACTTAAAATCCTTTCTTAGAATATTCCTAGACATTAGATTGAGAGATAGAAAATACATTGGAGGCCAGGTAGTCCAACCCTGACATTTTACAGATGTAGGAAAAGACTCCAGAAGAAAAAGAGACTTGCCAAGCTCACACAAGCAGAGTCAAGGTTCGAGCCCAGGGCCTCCGACTATTTAGAATTAGAAGGTATTTTTTTCAGCTCAACAAGAAACATCAACATGGATCATGACATTCCTTCACTCAGAAGTCTACACTGGGTTTCCATTGAAAGCAGTAAAGTTCAATGGAAAGATCCCTGGTTTGGGAGTCAGAGGAATTTGATTCAAACCCAACATCTAATGGTCTACAACTGAGTGACCTTGGACAAGACAATTGATGTGTCTTAGCCCAAGTTTCCTGGACGTTGAACTAGCTGACTTCCAAGGTCCTTTCCGTTTTACACCTAGGTACCTATGTCATTCACCAGAAAAATTTAACTGGGAATTTTAAAATCCTTCAGTGACTGGCAGCTCTTCTCTGCCCTCTCATTGGGGGTGGGGTAAGACCCTTCACTCCCAGACAACCCTCTGCAGGACCCCAAACCACCATGAGGGTGACCCTGCCACTTGGCCTTCACCCTTCCTGTTCCCTGAAGGCAGAATGCCGTTCCAGTGGTCCTCATGCCTTCTCTACTTCAAAGTGGTGCCATGAAGCTTCTCAGGTTTGGCCCCACCCACCCCCAAGGCTACTTTACCATGTCCCTTGGGCAAGGCAATCGCCCTTTCTTGTTTGTGAGTAGTCGATGTGAGTGGAGGGAAGCAGCTAGATGGGAGAGATACTGGAAGTGGAGAAAAGACAAGATTTGGCAAAGGATTCCCCGTAGGGAAGGGGAGGAGACAGCCGAGGCTGGGCCAGCCTCTTTCAAACTCAGCGGCCCCTTGTCTCCCTCACATCGCTTTTCCCCAGGACTATCCTAATAAGCCTCCTAATTGTCCCCTTCTTCATCACTGCCCACTCGCACATCTCTCCTCCACCCAGCTGCTGAAATGAAAAAGAATAGGAGCAATAATCATGAGAGCTAGCATGTATGTCATGCTTTAATGTTTGCAGGACACTTAGCAAATATTATCTCATTTGATCATTTCATCAACCCTGGGAGGCAGGTGCTATTAATAATTGTTAAAATTAATGTGTCAGGTGCTGTGCTAAGCACAATAAAATTATTATCTCTTTAGGCTCTGACAATAGCCCTGGGAAGTAGCTGCCATAATTATCTCCATCTTATAAATGAGAAAACTGAGGCAAATGTAGGTGAAATGACTTGCCCAGGGTCACACAGCTAGGAAGCATCAAAGGTCAGATCTGAACTCAGATCTTCCTGACTCTTTGCCCGCACCATCCATCTGGCTATCTTGCTGCCCACGATTTTACACTTAAGGAACCTGAGGAAGATAATTATCCCTAGTTTACAGTTGAAGAAACTGAGGGAAAAGGAGATTAAGTGACTTACCCAGGTTCACACAGCAAGTTAGTGTCTGAGGTCAGATTTAAAGTAAGTCTTCCTGAATCCAAGACCAGTGCTCAGTGCATTGAATAAAGTTCTTGAGGCACAGATCCGACTACATCAGTCACTGCTTCAAGAAGGGTCATGAGTTGCCTGTTGCAACCGGGGTAACAAAGAAAGTCCTCAGTCTGCCATCTGACATCCTTTTATAATTGGATTCTAGCTTACATTTCCTGACTGCTTTCCTTGTTTTCTCCCCTTACCTCCACTTACCCCCATGCCTGCAATCGAACTGGCCAAAGTTTTGTTCCCATCTCCTACCCCATGGCTTGGCACAAGCACTCCCCATCCCTGCAATGGACTTCCTTGTAACCTCCATATCTCATCAGAATCCTTTACTGCCTTCATTTTTCAACTTCATTTGCTACCTTCTATGGGAAACCCACACCTTCTAGATCTTGGGCTCTCCTATTCTCATAATGTTGAAATTATTTATCTCTGATAGTGTGGTATTCCTGCCCTGCCCTTCTCCACCCCAGTAGAATTTAAACTCGGGGGGGGACAGAGAAGAAAGAAAGAAAGAAAGAAAGAAAGAAAGAAAGAAAGAAAGAAAG